>NC_047034.1:52271592-52452211 GCF_011762595.2 Tursiops truncatus
AGAACTTTTACAATCACAGTAAAAGGACAATACAGTTTTAAAATGGGCAAGGATTTGGGTAGATATTTCACCAACAAAGATGACAAATGGCCAATAAGTACATGAAATGATGCTCACCATCATTAGTCATTAAGGAAATGCAAATCAAACCATAGTGAGAGGGCTTCCCTGGAGGCGCAGTGGTTGAGAGTCCACCTGCCAATGCAGGGGACACGGGTTCGTGCCCCGGTCTGGAAGATCCCACATGCCATGGAGCAACTAAGCCCGTACGCCACAACTACTGAGCCTGCGTGACACAACTACTGAAGCTCACATGCCTAGAGCCTGTGCTCCACATCAAGAGAAGCCACTGCAATGAGAAGCCCGCACACCAAAGGAAGAGTAGCCCCGCTCTCTGCAACTAGAGACAGCCCGCACATCACCAACAAAAAGCCAACGCAGCCAAAAATAAAAAATAAAAAAAAACACATAGTGAGAGATCACTATACACACACACTAAGATAGCTATAATAAAAAAAGATGGACATTAAGAAGTTTTGGTGAGAATGTAGAAAAATTGGAATCCTTGTACATTACCCTGGGGATGTAAATGGTGCAACCACTTTAAAAATATAGTTTTATAGTTCCTCAAAAAGCTAATTTAGAGTTACCACATGGTCTAGAAATTCTACTCAGGCATCCCAGAAAAAACTAAAACATATGTCCACACAAAAACTAAACTAAACACCAAAACTAAAAAACCTGAGATGTACTCTTTAAAAGTTTGAATTTTGTGGTGTGTGAATTATAAATAAAACTGTCCAAACATAGAGAGTGAGGCATCTAGGGTGAAGAACTGAAGGAGGCACTTTTTTTTAACCCTTAAATTTGTTGCCCTAGTTATCTTTCTACCCCACCCTATTCTTGTATCTGCTACTAAATGTACATTCTAATTTCCCACAGGAAGAAAGGCCCACTGAAATGCTAGAGAAGCTATTCCACAAAAGGATATGTATAAGTTGGTTCAAGGATATACACGGGGTGGACTATAGTGGACATGGACATGTACCCTCCAGATTTCTTGTGAAGAGTTTCTGTTGCACTAGTAGCAGGAGTGCTGTGAGCAGTCTTCAGCTGCCAGCCTCTTCAGAGATGGCCTGAGCTGCAGAAATCCACTTTGCTCAAGGTAACGCTCTTTCTGAGGCATTCCACACTCAGTGACTGATAGCAGAAATGATATAAAGGCTTAGCCATTTTAGCCCAATGTGGGATAAATCTGACGGGTCACTTTAGCTGCACAGCTACCCTGTAGAGTAGGCTGAGGCGGTTGTTCAGGCCACCATTAGAGCCCAATTTCCCCCTCTTCCCATCCAACTTGCTTCTCTTCTTTCCACTGTTGTTATCCCAAAGGCACCTCCTAATAACATTCTGCCTGCTAAAACTCCATCTCAAAGTTTGTTTTCCTGACTATCTAATCTTTGACAGGGTCTACAGAAGTTATAAGCAAACAAACAAACAGATGAACAACAAACACACAGAATCTATTACAGTTAACCAGTATCTTTCTCTTCAGGAATGGTGATGCCCACCTATAAAGGTACGACACCCCAGAGTTAGAGAATCATCTCAGCTCAGGTTTTCGACAATCGTTCACAGAAATGACCTAAATTCCTTTACAGAATGAAATGGGGTTCAGTAAGTAAATGATGATACGTGTTGAGTGCAGCCTCAGATGCTGACAGGGGTGGTGAAGCATGGTGGGAGGGATGTGGTGTAGGTGGCTGAGAAAGGACACACCCCCTTGGCTTACAGTCTTTTGATAGATGTGGGTGATAACCTCTATAATCACCTTTGGTGCAGGGTTAATGATTAGAGTTTGGAATTCGTTTTCTTAGAGTTTTTCAGCTACCCATTCCTGTTTCTTCTCTCCTTCCATCCTCTTCCACTCACTGACTTACTCTAGACCCCCTGGTTCTTACTGCACATACACTTGGCCTGAGGGTTAGGGTGGCCTCCCAGCATATCTGTGTCATGGACATGGATGCAGGCTCTGGGAGAAATCTATGCATGATGAGAAGTTGTGGGTTTTTGATGAGCAGGCCGTGGACCTCAGAGCATCAGCCAAGATGCTTAATCAACATATTAATGCGGTTTTGTACAGCGTTTCCCACATCTCTTATTCCATGAACACTGCTTAAAGACTAACTCTCACTATATACATTTTTGAAAAATGAAAATGAAAAATAGAGTATGAATTGAAGTTCTACTGCTTATTACCTATATGGTTCTGGCAAAGTTACAAAACAACTGTGAGCTGAAGTTTTCTTAGGTATAAAATGAAATGAGAGTACCTGAAGTGGCCCACCTCACAAAAAATAGTTGTAAAGATAAAGGCAGTGGAGGGGGTACCTTCAAGATGGTGGAGGAGTAAGACATGGAGATCACCTGCCTCCCCCAAAATACATCAAAAATACACCTACATGTGGAACAACTCCTACAGAACACCTACTGAACGCTGGCAGAAGACCTCAGACTTGCCAAAAGGCAAGAAACTCCCCACGTACCTGGGTAGGGCAGAAGAAAAAAGAAAAAAGCAGAGACAAAAGATATGGATGGGTCCTGCACCTCTGGGAGGGAGCTGTGAAGGAGAAAAGGTTTCCACACACTAGGAAGCCCCTTCACTGGCAGAGAAGGTGGGTGGGTGGGGGGAAAGGTTCGGAGCCATGGAGGAAAGCGCAGCAATCGGGGTGCAGAGGGCAAAGTGGAGAGATTTCTGCACAGAGGATTGGTGCCAACCAAGACTCACCAGCCTGAGAGGCTTGTCTGCTCACCCGCCGGGGCAGGCGGGGCTGGGAGCTGAGGCTCAGTCTTCGGAGGTCAGATCCCAGGGAGAGGACTGGGGTTGGCTGCTTGAACACAGCCTAAAGGGGGATAATGCATCACAGCTAGCTGAGAGGGAGTCCAGGAAAATGTCTGGACTTGCCTGAGAGGCAAAAGACCATTATTTCAGGTGTGCGAGGAGAGGGGATTCCTCCCCTGTCTGCCCACAGAAGGCAGAGCACTGCCTAAATGAGCTCCAGTGACGGGTGCGAACTGTGGCTATCAGCTCAGACCACAGAGATGGGCATGAAATGCTAACACTGCTGCTGCAGCCACCAAGAATCCTGCGTGCAAGCACAGGTCACTATCCAAACCACCCCACCCTGGAAGCCTGTGCAACCAACCACTGCCAGGGTCCCATAATACAGAGAAAATTTCCCCAAGAGAACACATGGAGTGCCTCAGGTTGTTGCAAGGTCACAACAGCTTCTGCCGCCACAGGCTCGCCCTGCATTCCAATTATAACTACTGTACCACTCCTGCCCCCAGGAATGAGTGAGCAACAGCTCCCTAACAGTCGCTGCATTAACCCCATCCTGTCTGGGCAGGAAACAGATGCCTGAGGGTGACATACATGCAGAGGTGGAGCCCAACCAAAGCTGAACCCCAGGAGCTGTGCAAACAAAGAGAGAAAGGGTAGTTTCTCCATACAGTCTCAGGAGCAGCGGATTAAATCCCCATAATCTACTTGATGTACTCTGCATCTGTGGAATATCTGAATAGACAATAAATCATACCAAAATTAAGGCAGCAGACTTGGGAACAACTGTAGACTTGGGGTGTGCTGGCTGCAACTGATTTGTTTCTGATTTTTATGTTTATCTTAGTATAGTTTTTAGTGCTGTTATCATTAGTGGATTTGTTTAACAGTATACATGCTCTCTTCTTTTTTAATTACTATTACTTTTTAATTTTAATAATGTTTTTTCTATTTTTTTAATTTTAATAACTTAATTTTTTTTTTATTTATTTTCTTCCTTTTTTTTCCCTTTTCTTCTGAGCCGTGTGGCTGACAGGGTCTTGGTGCTCTGGCCTGGTGTCAGGCCTGAGACTCTGAGGTGGGAGAGCCAAGTAGATGACATTGGACCACCAGACAACTCCCAGCCCCACATAGTATCAACCAGCAAGAGCTCACCCAGAGATCCATCTGAGGGCTAAGACGCAGCTACACCCAATGGCCAGCAAGCTCCAGTGCTGGATGTTCCATGCCAAATAACTAGCAATGCAGGAACACAACCTCACCCATTAGGAGAGAGGCTGCCTAAAATCATACCAACTTCACAGGCACCCCAAACACACTGCCAGATGCAACCCTGCCCACCAAAGAAAAGATCCAGCCCCACACACCAGAACACAGGCACCAGTCCCCTTTACCAGGAAGCCTACAAAACCCAGTGAAGCAACCTTACCCACTGGGGGGCAGACACCAAAAACAATGGGAACTACGAACCTGCAGCGTGAGAAAAGGAGACCCCAAACAGAGTAAGTTAAGCAAAATGAGAAGACAGAGAAATATGCAGCAGATGAAGGAGTAAGGCAAAAACCCACCAGACCTAACAAATGAAGAAGAAATAGGCAGTCTATGTGAAAAAGAATTCAGAGTAATGACAGTAAAGATTATCCAAAATTTTGGAACTAGAATGGAGAAAATACAAGAAAGGTTTAAGAATGAACCAGAAGAACTAAAGAGCAAAGAAACAATGATGAAAAGCACAATAAATGTAATTAAAAATTTTCTAGAAGGAATCAATAGCAGAATAACTGAGGCAGAAGAACGGATAAGTGACCTGGAAGATAAAAATTTAGTGGAAATAACTACCACAGAGCAGAATAAAGAAAAAGAAAGAAAAGAAATGAGGACAGTCTCAAAGACCTCTGGGACAACATTAAACACACCAACATCTGAATTATAGGGGTCCTAAAAGAAGAGGAGAAAAAGAAAGGAACTGGGAAGATATTTGAAGAGATTATACTTGAAAATTGCCCTAACATGAGAAAGGAAATAGTCAAGTCCAGGAAGCTCAGAGAGTCCCATAGAGGATAAATCCAAGGAGAAGCATGCCAAAGCACATATTAATAAAACTATCAAAAATTAAATATGAAGAAAAAATATTAAATGGACAAATTCTTAGAAACGCACAACCTGCCAAGACTGAATCAGGAAGAAAGAAAATATGAACTGACCAATCACACAAATAGAAACTGTGATTAAAAATCTTCCAACAAACGAAAGTCCAGGACCAGATGGCTTCACGGGCCAATTCTATCAAACATTTAGAGAAGAGCTAACACCTATCCTTCTCAAACTCTTCCAAAGTATAGCAGAGGGAGGAACACTCCGAAACTCATTCTATGAGGCCACCATCACCTTGATACCCAAACCAGACAAGGATGTCACAAAGAAAGAAAACTACAGGCCAGTATCACTGATGAACATAGATGAAAAAATCCTCAACAAAATACTAGCAAACAGAATCCATCAGGACATTAAAAGGATCATACACCATGATCAAGTGGGGTTTATCCCAGGAATGCAAGGATTCCTCAATATATGCAAATCAATTGATAAACCATATTAAAATATTGAATGAAAAAAACCATATGATCATCTCAATAGATGCAGAGAGAGCTTTCGACAAAATTCAACACCCATTTATGATAAAAACCCTGCAGAAAGTAGGCATAGAGGGAACTTTCCTCAACATAATAAACGCTATATATGACAAACCCACAGCCAACATCGTCCACAATGGTGAAACACTAAAAGCATTTCCACTAAGATCAGGAACAAGACAAGGTTGCCTACTCTCACCACTATGATTCAACATAGTTTTGGAATTTTTAGCAACAGCAATCAGAGAAGAAAAGGAAATAAAAGGAATCCAAATGGGAAAAGAAGAAGTAAAGCTGTCACTGTTTGCAGATGACATGATACTATACATAGAGAATCCTAAAGATGCTACCACGAAACTACTAGAGCTAATCAATGAATTTGGTAAAGTAGCAGGATACAAAATTAATGCACAGAAATCTCTGGCATTCCTATACACTAATGATGAAAAATCTGAAAGTGAAATCAAGAAAACACTGCCATTTACCACTGCAACAAAAAGAATAAAATATTTAGGAATAAACCTACCTAAGGAGACAAAAGACCTGTATGCAGAAAACAGTAAGACTCTGATGAAAGAAATTAAAGATAATACAAATAGATGACGAGATATACCATGTTCTTGGATTGGAAGAATCAACATTGTGAAAATGAGTCTACTACCCAAAGCAATCTACAGATTCAATGCAATCCTTATCAAACTACCACTGGCATTTTTCACAGAACTAGAACAAAAAATTTCACAATTTGTATGGAAACACAAAAGATCCCGAATAGCCAAATCAATCTTGAGAATGAAAAACGGAGCTGAAGGAATCAGGCTCCCTGACTTCAGAATATACTACAAAGCTACAGTAATCAAGACAGTATGGTACTGGCACAAAAACAGAAAGATAGATCAATGGAACAGGATAGAAAGCCCAGAGATAAACCCACGCACATATGGTCACCTTATCTTTGATAAAGGAGGCAGGAATGTACAGTGGAGAAAGGACAGCCTCTTCAATAAGTGGTGCTGGGAACACTGGACAGCTACATGTAAAAGTATGAGATTAGACCACTCCCTAACACCATACACAAAAATAAGCTCAAAATGGATTAAAAACCTAAATGTAAGGCCAAAAACTATCAAACTCTTAGAGGAAAACATAGGCAGAACACTCTATGACATAAATCACAGTAAGATCCTTTTTGACCCACCTCCTAGAGAAATGGAAATAAAAACAAAAATAAACAAATGGGACCTAATGAAACTTCAAAGCTTTTGCACAGTAAAGGAAACCATAAACAAGGCCAAAAGACAACCCTCAGAATGGGAGAAAATATTTGCAAACAAAACAACTGAGAAAGGATTATTCTCCAAAATTTACAAGCAGCTCATGCAGCTCAATAAAAAACAAACAATTCAATCAAAAAATGGGCAGAAGACCTAAACAGACATTTCTCCAAAGAAGCTATACAGACTGCCAACAAACACATGAAAGAATGCTCAACATCATTAATCATTACAGAAATGCAAATCAAAACTACAATGAGGTATCATCTCATACCAGTCAGAATGGCCGTCATCAAAAAATCTAGAAACAATAAATGCTGGAGAGGGTGTGGAGAAAAGGGAACCCTCCTGCACTGCTGGTGGGAATGTGAATTGACACAGCCAGTATGGAGAACAGTATGGAGGTTCCTTAAAAAACTACAAATAGAACTACCATATGACCCAGCAATCCCACTACTGGGCATATACCCTGAGAAAACCGTAATTCAAAGAGTCATGTACCAAAATGTTCATTGCAGCTCTATTTACAATAGCCCAGAGATGGAAACAACCTAAGTGCCCATCATCGGATGAATGGATAAAGAAAACGTGGCACATATATACAATGGAATATTACTCAGCCATAAAAAGAAACGAAATTGAGCTATTTGTAATGAGGTGGATAGACCTAGAGTCTGTCATACAGGATGAAGTAAGTCAGAAAGAGAAAGGCAAATACCATATGCTAACACATATATATGGAATTTAAGAAAAAAAAATGTCATGGAGAACCTAGGGGTAAGACAGGAATAAAGACACAGCCCTACTAGAGAATGGACTTGAGGATATGGGGAGGGGGAAGGGTAAGCTGTGACAAAGCGAGAGAGAGGCATGGACATATATACACTACCAAACGTAAGGTAGATAGCTAGTGAGAAGCAGCCGCATAGCACAGGGAGATCAGCTCGGTGCTTTGTGACCGCCTGGAGGGGTGGGATAGGGAGGGTGGGTGGGAGGGAGATGCAAGAGGGAAGAGATATGGGAACATATGTATATGTATAACTGATTCACTTTGTTATAAAGCAGAAACTAACACACCATTGTAAAGCAATTATACTCCAATAAAGATGTAAAAAAAAAAGAAGACCAATAAGGTCACTGCCTTCGTGTAGCTTATATTCCAAAGGTGGAAAAATAAATGATGAAAAAGGAAAAAAAGAAGAAAAACTATTAAAGCAGCAAGGGAAAAGCAACAAATAATATACAAGGGAATCCCCATAAGGTTAACAGCTGATCTTTAGCAAAAACTCTGCAAGCCAGAAGGGGAGTGGCAGGACATATTTAAAGGGATAAAAGGGAAAAACCTACAAGCAAGATTACTCTACCCAGCAAGGATCTCATTCAGATTCCAGGGAGAAATTAAGACCTTTAAAAAAGGCAAAAGATAAGAGAATTCAGCACCACCAAACCAGCTTTACAGCAAATGCTAAAGGATATTCTCTAGGCTGGAAACACAAGAGAAGGAAAAGACCTACAAAAACAAACCAAAAACAATTAAGAAAATGGCAATAGGAACATACTTATTGATAATTACCTTCAATGTGAATGTATTAACTGCTCCAAGCAAAAGACACAGACTGTTTGAATGGATACAAAAATAAAACCTGTATACATGCTGTCTACGAGAGACCCACTTCAGACTTACAGACACATACAGACTGACAGTGAGGGGATGGAAAAAGATATTCCATGCAAATGGAAATCAAAAGAAAGCTGGAGTAGCAATTCTCATAACAGATACAATAAACTATAAAATAAAAACTGGGCTTCCCTGGTGGCGCAGTGGTTGAGAGTCCGCCTGCCGATGCAGGGGACACGGGTTCGTGCCCTGGTCTGGGAAGATCCCACATGCCGCGGAACGGCTGGGCCCGTGAGCCATGGCCACTGAGCCTGCGCGTCCGGAGCCTGTGCTCTGCAACGGGAGAGGCCACAAGAGTGAGAGGCCCGCGTACCGCAAAATAAATAAATAAATAAAATAAAGACTATTACAAGAGACAAAGAAGGACACTACATAATTGTCAAAGGATCAATCCAAGAAGAGGATATAACAATTCTAAGTATTTCTGCACCCAACATAGGAGCACCTCAATATGTAAGGCAAATGTTAACAGCCTGAAAATGGGAAATCAACAGTAACACAATAATAGTAGGGAATTTTAACACCCCACTTTCACCAATGGAAAGATCATCCAAAATGAAAATAAGGAAACTCAAGCTTTAAAAGACACATTAGGCAAGATGGACTTAACTGATATTTATAGAACATTCCATTCAAAAACAACAGAATACACTTTCTTCTCAAGTGCTTATGGAACATTCTCCAGGATAGATCATGTCTTGATCACAAATCAAGCCCTGGTAACTTTAAGAAAATTGAAATCATATAACATATCTTTTCCAACCACAATGATATGAGATATGAACTACAGGAAGAAAAACTATAAAAAATACAAACACATGGAGGCTAAACAATACACTACTAAATAATCAAGAGATCACTGAAGAAATCAAAGAGGAAATCAAAAAATACCTAGAAACAAATGACAGTGAAAACACGACAACCCAAAACCTATGGGATGCAGCAAAAGCAGTTCTAAGAGGGAAGTTTATAGCCAATACAATCCTACCTCAAGAAACAAGAAAAATTTCAAACAAACAACCTAACCTTACACCTTAAACAATTAGAGAAAGAAGTACAAAAAAACCCCAAAGTTAGCAGAAGGAAAGGAATCATAAAAATCAGATCAGAAATAAATGAAAAAGAAATAAGATAAACAATAGCAATGATCAATAAAACTAAAAGCTGGTTCTTTGAGAAGATAAACAAAATTGATAAGCCAGGCTCACCAGGAAAAAAAGGCAGAAAACTCAAATCAACGGAATTAAAAATGAAAAAGAAGTAACCACTGACACTGCAGAAATACAAAGTATCATGAGATTACTACAAGCAACTATCGGACAACAAAATGGACAACCTGGAAGAAATGGACAAATTCACAGTAAAGCACAACCTTCCGAGACTGAACCTGGAAGAAATAGAAAATATAAAGACCAATCACAAGCACTGAAATTGAAACTGTGATTAAAAATCTTCCAACAAACAAAAGCCCAGGACCAGATGGCTTCACAGGTAAGTTCTATCAAACAGTTAGCGAAGAGCCAACACCTAACCTCAAACTCTTCCAAAATATAGGAGAGGGAGGAACACTCCCAATCTCATTCTAAGGGGCCACCATCATCCTGATACCAAAACCAAACAAAGATGTCCAAAAACCCCAGAACACTACAGGCCAGTATCACTGATGAACATAGATGCAAAAATCCTCAACAAAACACTAGCAAACAGGATCTAACAGCACATTAAAAGGATCATACACCATGATCAAGTGTGGTTTATTCCAGGAATGCAAGGATTCTTCAATATACACAAATCAATCAATGTGATACACCATATTAACAACGTGAAGGATGAAAACCATATGATCGTCTCAATAGATGCAGAAAAAGCTTTTGACAAAGTTCAATACCCATTTATGATAAAAACTCTCCAGAAAGTAGGCATAGAGGAAACTTACCTCAACATAATAAAGGCCATATATGACAAACCCAGAGCCAACATCGTTCGTTCTCAGTGGTGAAAAACTGAAACCATTTCCACTAAGATCAGGAACAAGACAAGGTTGTGCACTCTTACCCCTATTATTCAACATAGTTTTGGAGTTTTAGCCATAGCACTCAGAGAAGAAAAAGAAATAAATCCAAATCTGAAAAGAAGAAATAAAACTGTCACAGTTTGCAGATGACATGATACTATACATAGAGAATCCTAAACATGCTACCAGAAAACTACTAGAGCTAATCAATGAATTCGGTAAAGTAGCAGGATACAAAATTAATGTACAGAAATCTCTTGCATTCCTATACAACGATGAAAAATCTGAAAGAGAAATTAAGGAAACACTCCTATTTACCAGTGCAACAAAAAGAATAAAATACCTAGGAATAAACCTACCTAAGGAGACAAAAGACCTGTATGCAGAAAACTATAAGACACTGCTGAAAGAAATTAAAGATGATAGAAACAGATGGAGAGATACACCATGTTCTTGCATTGGAAGAATCAACATTGTGAAAATGACTCTACTACCCAAAACAATCTACAGATTCAATGCAGCCCCTATCAAACTACCAACGGCATTTTTCACAGAACTGGAACAAAACATTGCACAATTTGTATGGAAACACAAAAGACCCCGAATAGCCAAAGCAATCTTGAGGAAAAAAAACTGGAGGAATCAGGCCCCGTGACTTCAGACTACACGACAAAGCTACAGTAATCAAGACAGTACGTTACTGACACAAAAACAGAAATATACATCAGTGGAACAGGATAGAAAGCCCAGAGATAACCCACGCACATATGGTCACCTTATCTTTGATAAAGGAGGCAAGAATATACAGTGGAGAAAAGACAGCCTCCTCAGTAAGTGGTGCTTCGAAAACTGGGCAGCTACATGTAAAAGAATGAAATTAGAACACTTTCTAACAGCATAAAAAAAGTAAACTCAACATGGATTAGAGACCTAAATGTAAGGCTGGATACTATAAAACTCTTAGAGGAAAACATAGGCAGAACACTCTATGACATAAATCACAGCAAGATCCTTTTTGACCCACCTCCTAGAGAAATGGATATAAAAACACAAAAATAAACAAATGGGACTTAATGAAACTTAGAAGCTTTTGCACAGCAAAGGAAACCATAAACAAGTTGAAAAGACAGCCCTCAGAATGGGAGAAAATATTTTGCAAACAAAGCAACTGACAAAGGATTATTCTCCAAAATTTACAAGTAGCTCATGCAGCTCAAAATGAAAAAAAAACCAACCCAATCCAAAAATGGGCAGAAGGTAGAAATACGTATTTCTCCAACGAAGATATACAGATTGCCAACAAACACACGAAAGAATGCTCAACATCACTAATCATTAGAGAAATGCAAATCAAAACTACAGTGAGGTATCACCTCACACCGGTCAGAATGGCCATCACCAAAAAATCTACAAACAATAAATGCTGGAGAGGGTGTGGAGAAAAGGGAAACCTCTTGCACTGTTGGTGGGGATGTAAACTGATACGGCCACTTTGGAGAACTGTATGGAGGTTCCTTAAAAAACTAAAAACAGAACTTCTGTATCACCCAGCAATCCCACTACTGGGCACATACCCTGAGAAAACCATAATTCAAAAAGAGTCATGTACCACAGTGTTCACTGCAGTACTATTTACAATAGCCAGGACATGGAAGCAACCTAAGTGTCCATCGACAGATGAATGGATAAAGATGTGGCACATATATACAATGGAATATTACTCAGCCATACCAAGAAACAAAATTGAGTTATTTGTAGAGAGGTGGGTGGACGCAGAGTCTGTCTACAGAGTGAAGTCAGAAAGAGAAAAACAAACCTATGTCTCTTGTAGACGTAGAGAATGGATTTGGGGACATGGGGAGAGGGAAGGATAAGTTGGGACAAAGTGAGAGTAACACTGACATATACACACTACCAAATGTAAAATAGACAGTTGGTGGGAAGCAGCTGCATAGCACAGGGAGATCAGTTCAGTGCTTTGTGACCACCTAGAGGGGTGGGATAGGGAGGGTGAGAGGGAGACGCAAGACGGAGTGTATATGGGGATATATGTATTCATATAGCTGATTCACTTTGTTATACAGCAGAAACTAATGCAACATTGTAAAGCAATTATACTCCAATGAAGATGTTAAATAAAAATAATAAAGATAAGGGCAATGAATATGAAAATTTCATAAACTATAAAATGCTATATAATTGTAAGGGTTATTATTTTCAGCTTTTCCCACCTCATTGTAAATATTGTTAATAATATTACCTGTCAATTTTCTTTCTTTATTGTGGGATACTGAAAGAATGAAAGTTTTAAAGGAAAGAAAGGAAAGGATAATTTGGGAGTAATTACATGATTTAGCGTCAAGGGTGAGTCTGAACATGTGCCTAACTGGGAGGGGGATTATACTGGATAAATTCGAGAGATAGTGCATTGGTGGTGGAGAATCTGGAAACAGTAAATTAATTACCTTGCAGTTCTCCAAGAGAGATCCGTAGACCATACATACAGTGTCTAAAAGATCCAAGTGCTAGTGACTTCACTCATTCATTCATTCATTAAAAAAATATTTAGCCAGCTTTCACTTTGTGTTCCACCCCAGGAAACTTGAATAAGGCAAAATCACCCAGAATGGTGGCAGAGACAGGCCAACAGAACATCCATTTCAGTATAATATGTTAAAGCTGTGACAGAGGTAGCAAGGCTATGAAAGGAGCACAGAGGAGGAGTATCTATATCAGAATAGGAATCTCGAGAAAGATTTCTTGGAAGAGGTGACGCCTGAGCTGAATTTAGAAGAATGAGTTAGTCTTAGATGACGTGGAGGCAGAGACAGTGTTTTCCTGGAAGAGGGAACAATATGTGCAAAGACTTGGATGCCTGAAGCAGCCTGTTGTATTTTAAGGAATCACAAGTAGTTTCAAATGACTGTTTTGCAAATGTGTGGTGAAGGGTGGGTGGAAGGAAGAGAGGTGAGTGTGGGGTGGGGGGGTAGAGAGAAACTGGGGAAGGCATAGCCAAAATATCTGAACTTGATCCTGAGAGCTATGTGGGACCTGAAAACGGTGACAGTGACATGGTCAGAACTACAATTTAGAAAGAGTGCTGAATTGATAGGAAAGAGGTCTGGAGGCAGGAAGCTCAGTTAGAAGTGTGAACAGCAGCTATGAGGACATGAAGTAAGGCAGTGGGCTAGCACTGGGGATGCAGAGAAGGGAGCAGAGCTAACAGAGTCTGCACAAGTTGATAGTATGGACCTTCATGACTGAATATAGAAGTGTATGTGTGACATACTTCTGAGAATGCCTCTCAGAAGCTGAAAAGTACAGGTCATTTGAGCTTGGTCACTTGACTCCTTCTATTAAAACCTTCCTAGTATAGGTAGCTGTTGATGGTCTACCTACTTTCAGGTTCTGGGAGGGTGACCAAGCATTATTTCCAGTTCCAGTCAGTTAAATAAAGGACCAATCTCACCATCAGTCATGCCCAGTCCATTATTTACTCTAAGAAACTGAGCTCATTTAAAGCAGACTTTCAAAGAACAGGGTCTCCAATTTCTCACATTCTCTGCAAGGCCACAGGTCCGCCGCCCTGCTTCCCCCATAGAGCAGTGGCCGGTGACCTGGAACAGACTTCTCCATAGGGTCATCCTCTTCAACTTATGCTCTCCCTCCCAGCATCATGCCATGCTCTGTCAGAAGTGACAGGTAACTCTTTTGGTGTTGGGATTTCCTTTCCAGAGTGTGTCTGTCACTTCTCCGGTCTGTGATGAATGCATTTTAAAGAGCTTAAAGGCTGTTTGGGGCTGAGGCATCTATGTTAGGTTGAGAATTGCTGACATCCAGAAGAACTTTATTATTATTATTTTTAATAGCAAGAAGAGTATCAGAAAGAGATGCCTGCTTTTACACAGCAACATTTCTATGCTACCTGGTGATCTGGGATGGCATGGTGCACTTTGGAATCCATAAATTGTGACCTGTGGTGGATTACAGAAATGGCCACAGTGTCCTCTTAGTATCCATTTCCTTGCAGTGTGACCTAGTGGTTCCTCCCATAAAGCAGGGAAGACTTTTTCTCACAGCATTGAAAGAATGGGAATTTTAAAGGGAAAGAAGGAAGGGAATACTTGGGAGAAGTCATGATTGGGAGAAGTTTGTGATTTACTTGGCACAGCACTCAGGGATGGCAGGTCTAGGCATGTGTCTAAGTGGGAGACAGAATATACTGGATCAACCTGGGAGATAAAGAGCATTGGGAAGTTGCTGGGGAAAATAAATTCTTTGCAATTCTCCAAGAGAGAGCCCTACCACACAGTGTCCAAGAAGAGCCAAGTGCAGATAACTTTGCTTATTCATCCATTAATTCATTAACTCATTAATTTATTAACTCAAAAAACATCTACCAGCTTTCAATTTATATCCCTCAGGCACTGTGAGAGGTGAGGCAGGGTAATAGATCATTCATTTGAGTATAATGTGGCAATCATAGCTCAGATTCACTGAACCTACCCCAGCCCAGGCTAAAAGAACCACCTAGGAGGATCATGAGTTAGAAAAATGTTGATGTTTCTAAGCCTCTGATTTTTGGGGTGGTTGATTGTGCACTGAAAGCTAACTGAAGCATGATCTAAATCTGAAGGATAAGTATTTTGGTCTTTATTTTTCTAGAAACCTCCTTAGGCCTCCCCTGAAGCTGGGTGATGCCAAATTTTAAAGTAAAAATGTTCCATGCATTAGAGCAGAGTAGAAAACTTCATGAAAGCAGAGGAAAATGATCAAACCATTACTGTTTGGAATGTAGAACACAACAGGATTAATTTTTAAGGGATGCAAAGAAGGCTAGACCCCAGTAACCTTTAGAATTTAGAAGCTTACAGATGTAATTAAAGATATTCCTTCAATTTTTTATTTCCCCAGGTAACAACTGACTTGGTGATTTTTGCCTATTACCTCTTTATTAAACATTTTCAGCTCATAAGCACCTTATGCTAAGCTTATTTATCACAGAAAAATTACCGTTCCATTTCTTCCGAATAATCTGCAAATTCTATGTACTTTATCAAAATGAACATTTGATATCTTGGGATAATGTGAAACTTTCAAAGGTTCTCTTTGAGAATAACAATATAAAATATCAATAACTATTACTGTAAATTTAATATGGGTTGGGCACTCTGCTTAAGATGCTACATTCACTGTCTCATTCAGTTATTTCTTTAGCTCATATGAGGTGGAAACTATTCTCATTAGTGATTCCACTTACCAGGTAACTGAGACTCAGAGACCTCCCATTAGGGAAGAAGTTAGTAGAAAGCACTTGTGGCATCTGAGCACACTGGATTCTGGATGCCATGCTCCTAGCTATCGTTTTGACTGGGATTTGACTGGGACTGAATCCACACTCTGCCATTATTCTCCATTATTGCTGTTCGGCCAGCCATTCAACTTTTCTGCACTTCAGTTTCTTCATCTATAACATGTAGGTAAGAAAATATAGATGCAGAAATTGAGGACTAAAAATGCCATTTTATATTAGTATAGTAGTAAATACGGAAGCTCTCTGAGAATGTAAAACAGTTCCTTGCACACTGTAGGAAGTTTGGTTTTGTCCCTATGAAGATTGTCAAGGCAAGCAGTTAGAGGTTGGAACTCAACAGGTCTCCATATTTTTTCTGTCTCTTCCCTCTTTCTTCACACTATATTTGAAGGATATTCCATAAATATTAATGTCTTGAACAGTTCCTTGTTCTGGTCTACTAGACTGAGCCCTAGCTATCTTTGGCCCTAACAGAAGACAAACCTTACGTCTAGAAGCTCAGGAACACCCAATGATCTGGCATTGCCCTATAAAATATGCAGAAACTGACAGCAACAAGGATGTTCAAAGAGTGATAGTGGAGGCAAAATGTCTGTGAAGATAAATGGTACTCAGTGTGAGGGAAGGTTTAGGAAATTCACAAATGTGGCCAGTGTATAAAGAAGGAGGTGCTTCTTCTGTGCTTCCTGAAGAATGTAAACCTGCTTCAGGTGTACAGTGGATGAAAGGGATGGGTGCTTAGAGGAAATGATTTGTTTTTTAAATCTGGCACTAGTATTTGTCCCTTGTGTGGCCCCAAGTAGTCCGAACCACTTAGAAACACAGACATGCAAGTGCTCAGGCAAGTGTGTGCACACACACAACACAGGTGCATAGGGACAGACATGCACACAGATCCATGTACACATCACAAAAGATGTGCATAAGCAGTATTCATCTATTATAAAAAATATTTAGCAAATATGGCAGAAGGAAAGGAAAATCAATAGATAACATGAGATAAAATGAATCAATTCCTTAACAAGGAAGAAAGGAAAATGCATAAAACATCGACTTCAGGCTCCGAGGCCAGTGAGGAGGGCTGCCTCTCTGGTCTCATAAATCCTATGTAACAAGACAGAGATTACCAGCCATAAAGCACTTCATTCTCACATGATGCCATTTCCATAAATATGGTATATAAAGACAACAATGATGAGTACTAACTCAGGTCACTGGGGAAAAGGCAAATTGTGTTCATAAAGGAGCTTTTGTTGTCAAGGTGAGGTTTTAGAACTTGTCTCAAAAGGATATTACAAAACTGCTTTGAAGAAATAAATATACACATATGCATGTATATACATGAATAATTATTTTTCCTTCAGTTTTTCCCCATCAGCAGGAATCTAGACTGTTGAATAAGGAGGCTAAAGGGACATGATCCTTGAGTTCACAGAAGCGTTAGCTATTTTTTTCTTTATGTGTGTCCTAAATGATGTCACTGATGTGCTTATAGCAGGCCACACCTGGGTACTACTGGAATACAGTTCAGGCTTGTTGGAAGACTCTTGTCCAGGTCACCAAGTCACCTTTGGGTTACTGATGGTCTTTCTAATTAAGAGAACTTCCATCAACACTCCACGCCCATGAACAAAAGGGACACCCTCTATTTGAAGAGGAAGTGAAGCCAATCTTCTAAGTCTATTATCTCCTAGTGTTTTTAACCCTTTCTCACACCTAATCTACCCCTTGTCTATCTACTGTGTTCTTTTAACTTGAGTCCTATGGCAAGAACAGACACCTGACTATGAGGCTTAGGTTGAGCTCCCATATTCCCTAAGCTCCCCTTAAGATGGCTGTAGTAGAAGTTATAACCAAACTTGGGAATCCAGGGCATATGGCAGCAGACTCAAATCCCTCTTAATTTAAACCTATTTTCCCTCCCCTCCCCACAACACCCACCCCAGACATCTGCCGTCACACACATAAACAATCCACACAGAGCATGATTCTTCCTTTCTAAGGCAGATTGTATTTCACTTTGCATAATGAGGCAATCTTTCTGTTTACTGATTATTTCCTTATATAACTTGATCACTAAAAGGAACTTACCGCCAAGATCTAAAACAACTGACTCACAAACATGCTCCCAAATCCTGAGGTGCAGAGCACTTAAGACGCCTCTCTTACTTGCAGATTGAAGTTTGCACAAACTGTATGTCAGAGAGTGCATTTTACCAGAAGGCAAAGTTATATTCCCGGCATTTTATGTAGAAAGAGAGAAGGAAAAGAACAGGATAATGTCTTCATTTCTGGCATCTGGAAGGTATGAGAAAGGATGTGAAATTCCTAGGGTTGATTAATAATAGCAAACTAATATTTGTATACCACTTTATAGTTTCATGTTAATTTGCTCCTCTCTTCCACCATGATAGAAATAAGCGAAACAGGTGTTATCCACCTTGTATGAGAAAAGCAATAATTGAAGCAGTCGACTTGCCCTAAATCACAGTTAACAAATGGCAGAACCAAGAATTGAGTCCAGGGGGACTTCCCTGGCAATCCAGTGGTTAAGCCTCCACCCTTCCACTTCAGGGGGCGCGGGTTCAATCCCTGGTAGGGGAACAAAGATCCCACATGCTGCACGATGTGGCAAAAAAAAAAAAAAAAATTGAGTCCAGGTATTTTGATTCATAACCCTGGGTGTCATGCTACTTCTCTGTGAAACCTGACTATATTTCAGGCCTTACCCCAGCCCTCATGGCAGCCATTGTGGCATCTACCAGTACTGTATTCTCAGTGATTCAGATAAGGGAGCCAAAAGGCTTGTACCAGTTTCCTTAGATAATTTCCTTAGTCATCCAATTTGGTTTGGTAGCACAGGTTGGAAACACTGCTTTTCTCCATTATTCCTATCGTATCTCCTTGCTTATCTTCTGTATAGAACTTATCCTGATATATAACTTTTCTGTGTATTAATATATTTGTTTACTGTCTGTCTCCCTGATAGAATGTAAGGTGCATGTGGGTATATATTGTTCCATGCTCAGGACCCAGCACAGTGACTGACACACAGTAGGTGTCCAGTGAATATTAAGTGAATTAATCAATAAAAGATGCTTGAAAATGGCTAAATTTCCCAATCAACACCAAGGTTAATAGCGTGGGCTTTTCTAAGTGACCCATTTACTAGAGATTTTATTTCTTTGAACAACAAACCTGTGCTCAAAGTGATCATGATATTTTGTAGTATAAACCCAGCATCTTGAATTGTACTGCCAGGAATACTGTATCATCTGCATTTAATTATACATTTACTGTATTATAAACCTTGGTTATCTCATTACACCTGGAGGGAAATTAAAAGGAATGCCAAATAGCACACGAGGGACCACTGCAGCAATATAGTCTAGACTTCAGAATAGCTGTGGCCATATTTATGGTCTACTTGTTGGGTTCAACTACTTTCATAATTCTTGATATTAACTCAATGAACCTTCCAATCTTCCCAAACTTATGTAAGCAACGTTGGTAATGTGGTAAGAAGAAACCTGTATTCAATGTAGCATGTATCTTGTATATTCAGCAAAGCTAGCTCTCTCCTCTGCCCATAAACCATCTCTTGTAAAGCTCAGCAAAGCTTCAGGAAAATTTTCTATCCTTTCATAATCGCACCAAGTCCCTCTGTGCAGACACTGTACTGTGTTGGTCGATGTGCTTGTTAAATTGACCCAGTGCTCATGTTTTAGTTAGAACTGATGACACTGACATAAGTCAATGTTATTTATCACTGTCCTTGATCTGCTCCTTAGGATAGGAATGCATGCACCTGCTTCCAACAGGTTGGATGAACCTCAGTAGTAAATAATAAATTGTAAATATAGGTCACCTGCCACTGTCAACTGTAACCTTCCTTCCTGGACATTTGCACCAAGAATATCTCCTTCATCCATCCTTCCAAACCACCCGTTTCCAAATGTATCATGTTGTTTTTAAAGAATCTTACTCATCACCCAGTATAAAAACACAAAATCTAAATTTAACCCTATCTGCCACCAAGAACATGATCCCTAATGCTTAGATACGTTGGAGTATATAGGCATGTTTGTGCTAAAAAATAAAATGGCTTAGGGTCCTCCAGTTTTGTGAATAAATATGAATTTTTGAATCTACAAATATGAAGCAATGTGCCTATCTTTAGAATCATAGTATGTTTGAGGAAGATAAATCCATGATCATCCATCTAATCTAATAATCCAATGTCCTCTCATTACAGATCAGGAAGTGGAGACCCAGAGAAGTGAAGTGGCTTGTCCGAGATCATCTGGTTACTTAACACAGGAATGGTGCTTCTTTATGTCCAATTCAACCTGATTTGTGGATGCTAGAAGAGAGCATATGGCTGGTTTTTCAGACTTGTCAGGTTTTGGCTTGTTCTATTCACTGGGAGCAATACTTCTAAAGTTTCTTTCTGAGTATTTGTGAGACTGTGGTTCACTGACTCCAACCTCAAAGCTGCCTGGAATTAAGAGTCTTTGAGAAACCTAGAGGGTCTTTGTTGTCATTCTAGAATGCGGGTTATCTGAGTGCATTGCCTTGGGTTGGTGGAGGGGGGAGTGGTGATAGCTGAGGGGAGGGAGGGAGCAAAAAGAAAATGAAAAGAGAGCAAGGTCTTTGTGGACCAGGGAGAATTAACCCTTAGTGACAGAGAATGCCTATTCCTTGTTCCAGCTGTGTTACAAGAACAGACATGAAGAAGAATCCCTTCATTATAGCTCCTGTTTGGCCTGACCCAGGAATAGGGATGGCTTAAAAGGAAAAGCTTGCCTATTATGTGCTAGATAATCTTCTTTAATTTCAGGCTAATTGCAGAGACTTCATCTGCTTGTCAGTGCCCTTAATTTCAAAAAGCAGCTGCTCTCTATGGGAAAAAAATGTTTTTAGACCCATTCCCAGCATAATTTAGTTAAATCTTCAGGTCACTCGAGAATTTAATGAAAAATACTATTCCTCATGTTTATCAGATGGTTACAATAAAAATAAAAATTTTATTTATTGTATTCACATAATAGGTCACCAGAAAATTAAATTTCAGTTTCCTACTTAAGAATTACTCTCATTTTTAGCTTTGAGGATACAGCAGGAGTAGAGTTTTTATGGAGGTGCATAGATGAAGAAATTGAATGGAGATTCTTCTGCACTTTGATTCATCTCCACCTAACTCTGGTCTTCTCTTATTTACCCAGAGGATTTTGCTCCCATATTTTATGCATCTGAAATTTTAACTATTCTGTCTGATTCACATCTTGAGCCATTTTATAGTACATTGTGTCAGTGGGTTGAGCTGTGTCATTGACTCTCTGAAGTATCTTAAAATGGCAGCATCTAGTGACTTTGAGCATAGTGGCTCAATTGGGCTGGGCAGGGGAAGGCAAGTGACATCCATTGGTCATTGTGTATCAATCACAATGTTTCCTGTACAGGATGTTATTTAGTCCTCTTAGCAACTCCATGAGGTAGATATTACCACTCTGTTTTACAGATAAGAAACCGGATCTTACAGAGGTAAGGTAGTGAGTCCAAGAGAGCACAGCTGGAAGTAATCTCTAAGTCAATGATTTTTCCATTGTACTTGTGGAACAGTTCTCATGAAGGCTAATACACTAATTTTCATGGTTTGCTCCCTCTTCAACTGTGTTATTAGACAGTTTAATCTAATTATGATTAACAGTAGGTGTAACATTTTTTAGTACTTACTATGTACCAGGCATTGTTCTATTGCTTTATATATATTAATATATTTAATTATTTCAACATCCTTCTGAGGTTAGTGATATTATTGTTCCCATCTTATGGACAATGAATGGGAAATTCAAGCACAAACAACTTATTTAAAGTCATATATCTAATAGGCAGTGGATCTACATTTCATATCTAGGCAGTGTCATTCCAGCTCCAAAGCTCTTAAACACTTTGCTACACCTTCTCTCCAAAACCCACCTATATTGGATGTTCTACTAGGATCAGCCCAAGGGCTGCCAAAGACCAGCCACTGCAGTGAAGGGTACCTCTGAACCAAGTCATCACATCCTAGACATTCATCACCAGCGAAGTAACTCTGGCAAATTCTGGACTGGTTTGAATTGGGTAAGTTCTGACCCTTTCATATATACAGACTAATTGGTGATATGGCCGTGCTTTTTATCTTCTCAGTGTAATCACTGTTTGGAATTTTCAGATGATAGACTAGTTTTCTTAATTTTTAAAGAAAGACTTAACAGTTGTTAATCACACCAAGTTTTATCACTTCACTGATGACCACTCTGCTCAAAGTCACTAGATGCTGCCATTTTAATTCATCTATTAATCCAATGAATATTGAGAACTACAGTGTGCTAAGCCCTATGCTAGGCACTTAAGGTACCTGAGAATGGGCCGTGCTCTCTTAGAGCTTGCAATGTGCTGGTAATGGCTGCCCTAGTGGACGAGGGATCCTCACTTTGACATTCAAGGTACACAAGGAAACATTGCTGATTGTCATCTCCTAAGAGAGAAGATCCAAGGAAGTTTTTGTCTGAGAAGGGAATTGTCTTTGGATGCTTCTCTCTCCTTGAATTGGCCTGCCAAGCACTATCACAGCACAGCACCTGAGCTGGTGCTTCACTCTCCATGGAGAAAACAGAAATCTAAAAGAACTGCATGTCATTGATTAGGCTAATTTCATTGTCCCATCTGTCTTCATGGCTCAAGATCCTCAGTTGGAGTTCCAGAAGCCTTCAGAACTTAAGACCAAATATTGGGTCTCACTAAGAGCTTACTGGCTGATTTAGCAGAAATTTAAAAGGGTGCCTGCATGCCAGAGTGCTCTGTGGAGCTCAGAATCACAAAATTCTTTCCCATGGAGTTTAAAGTTTAACTTCAACAAAGCTGTCTTAAACCAAATGAGGAATTTATAAGAAGAAAAACTGATCTGTGAAAGGGAGGACTGTGGTAGTGGGGAAGAGTATGAGCTTGGAATTGGATGGACCTGGAATCAGGAGAGGAAAGTAATTAGAGGTATAGGCTCTAGAGTTGGAAATGCCTTGTTTCTGTTATCTTAATAGCTGTGTGACTTATGTTACTGAACCATCCTGTGCCTCAATTTCTGGAACTGAAACATGGGGATATTAACATTAACAACTTCATTTAGTTGCTGGGAGGACATAGTGAATCTAATTTAGATCCACTTGAAATGTACTAGGGGAGAAAAAAAAGAGATGCTGTTCCAGGATCATGCTGGGCAATGCAAGTGGGGAGGGTGCTACAGCAGGGGAAAGCCACATGTTTCTTGAGTGTCTGGTATGTATTATGTTCTTTGCTGTGTGCCGAGGAAAGAGGAGATACAGGGGAAAAAATATGAATTGAGCACCTGAGTGCCAGGTACCTTCTGCATATTATTTAATTAAATTTTCACAACTTCTTTAATACATGGTAACTTACATGCTCTGCAGTTTTCAGATGAGGAAACAGAGACTCCAAAAGTTTATACAGAAAATACAGGACACAGCTAAACCTCAAATGCCTGACTTATTCCTAAAGTCCATACTCTGCCCACTCTTCAAAAGATGAACAAATCTAAGTCTTTCTTCCAAGGAGCTCAGTCTAGTACAGTAAAAAACAAACAAACCAACCAAAAAAACCCCACTATGATTATGTAGATGGCGTGAATTTCATGGTTACAGACTCTACCAAGTAAATGCAACTTAATTTCCTTATATCTGAATTTACCTCAGTTCATAAATCTCAAATGCTACCAATGGGAGAATTTTTAATTTTACCTATGTAAGATAACAAAGTCACTTCCACCATTCTTCTTCCCCTCAAGTTTTTTGAATAAATATTCAGTCAGTTTAGGATGTTTTCCTCTCCCTTAATTAATTGAAAGGAGGTCTAAATGTCAAGCACTCAAATTGTTCCTGGTAATTTTTTGTCTATGGTTCTTCCCTGATCTTGCTCACCATTGCTGAGGAGGAATTCATCCGCCACTGTACCCAAGCTCCTCTGCTGATGCTCACACTCCCATCATGGTCCAAGCCCCATCCTTCCTTCATGACAAGTCTCCTTCATGACACTCACATGAATGTCCTTTTCTCATTAGGCTTTTCAACATATTGCAGTTCTTCGGGAAAATACTGGATTCATTACATACGATAGTTGATGATTGGGAGTATAAACTATCAGCCCCTAAGGTGTGACTTGGGGCTTCACTTGAAAAACAGACAACTCTCCAGATGCCTACATCAAAGAGTCATTTTACTGTCCTGTCACATTTAATGAATGGCATGAAAGTTCTCTCTTACATCTTGGTTTCCCCCACAGAGATAAAGAGTCTTCAAGTTAAGGACTGTCCAACTGGGCTGTCTGAACATCAAGCAAGCCCTTCTAATTTAGGATCTCAGCCCTTGCCATGACTCTCAGCACGTCCAAACCCTCCACACAGTGACCTCAGGTGCAAAACCTAGCTCTGAGCAAGTTTTCTCAACTCTCTGACCCTTATTTTCCCCATGTGTAAAATGGTATACTAATACCTATAGTATACAGCTATTTAGGAAGGACATGACTTAAGACGCCCAGTTCTTAATAGGGACCAGATAAACGTTATATCCTTCCCTTTTCCCTGAATATTCAACCTGGTCTTTGCTTACAGTTCAAGCATAGTTGCTCAGGCTAACTCTCTGATACCATTTCCTCCCACAGTCACAATTCACCAGAGAAAAACCAGCCAGAAATTAATCTTCTGGGCTTCAGGATTTAGTGAATTTCATTCAAAGTGTAGTAGTTTGGAAGCATTCACATCAAAACCAGCTTGTAGCTAGATCTCATCCAGATTTAGATTTAACACCAATGTTTGGGAAAATTTGTATCCTTCCATAGGTAAGATAGCTTGTCGTGATATTGTCCCTTGAGTTTTAGTAAAAGAAGTCCAAATCAGAAAAGAAGAAGTAAAGCTGTCACTGTTTGCAGATGACATGATCCTATACACAGAGAATCCTAAACATGCTACCTGAAAACTACTAGAGCTAATCAATGAATTCGGTAAAGTAGCAGGATACTAAATTAATGCATAGAAATCTCTTGCATTCCTATACACTAATGATGAAAAATCTGGAAGAGAAATTAAGGAAACACTCCCATTTACCACTGAAACAAAAGGAATAAAATACCTAGGAATAAACCTACCTAAGGAGACAAAAGACCTGTACGCAGAAAACTATAAGACACTAATGAAAGAAATTAAAGATGATAGAAACAGATGGAGAGATATACCATGTTCTTGGATTGGAAGAATCAACACTGTGAAAATGACTATACTACCCAAAGCAATCTACAGATTCAATGCAATCCCTATCAAACTATCAATGGCATTTTTCACAGAACTAGAAGAAAACATTTCACACTTTGCATGGAAACACAAAAGACCCCGAAGCGCCAAAGTAATCTTGAGAAAAAAAAATGGAGCTGGAGGAATCAGGCTCCTGGACTTCAGACTATACTACAAAGCTACAGTAATCAAGACAGTATGGTACTGGCACAAAAACCAAAATATAGATCAATGAAACAGGAGAGAAAGCCCAGAGAGAAACCCACGCATATATGGTCAACTTATTTTTGATAAAGGAGGCAAGAATATATAATGGAGAAAAGACAGACTCTTGAATAAGTGGTGCTGTGAAAACAGGACAGCTACATGTAAAACAATGAAATTAGAATACTCCCTAACACCATACACAAAAATAAACTCAACATGGTTTAAAGTTATAAATGCAAGACCAGACACTATAAAACTCTTAAAGGAAAATATACGCAGAACATTCTATGACATAAATCACAGCAAGATCCTTTTTGACCCACCTCCTAGAGAAATGGAAAGAAAAACAAACAAATGGGACCTAATGAAACTTAAAAGCTTTTGCACAGCAAAGGAAAACATAAACAAGACCAAAAGACAACACTCAGAATGAGAGAAAGTATTTGCAAATGAAGCAACTGACAAAGGGTTAATTTCCAAAATTTACAAGCAGCTCATGCAGCTCAATATCAAGAAAACAAACAACCCAATCCAAAAATGGGCAGAAGACCTAAACAGACATTTCTCCAAAGAAGATATACATATTGCCAACAAACACATGAAAGGATGCTCAACATCAGTAATCATTAGAAAAGTGCAAGTCAAACTACAATGAGGTATCACCTCACACCAGTCAGAATGGCCATCATTAAAACATCTACAAACAGTAAATGCTGGAGAGGGAGTGGAGAAAAGGGAACCCTCCTGCACTGCTGGTGGGAATGTAAATTGATACAGCCACTTTGGAGAACAGTATGGAGGTTCCTTAAAAACTAAAAATAGAACTACCATATGACCCAGCAATCCCACTACTGGGCATATACCCTGAGAAAACCAAAATTCAAAAAGAGTCATGTACCACAATATTCATTGCAGCACTATTTACAATAACCAGGACATGGAAGCAACCTAAGTGTCCATCAATGGATGAATGGATAAAGAAGATGTGGCACATATATAAATGGAATATTACTCAGCCATAAAAAGAAACGAAACTGAGTTATTTGTAGTGAGGTGGAGGGACCTAGAGTCTATCATAATGAGTGAAGTACGTCAGAAAGAGAAAAACGAGCGGAGGGGGAAGATGGCGGAAGAGTAAGACATGGAGATCACCTTCCTCCCCACAGATACATCAGAAATACATCTACACGTGGAACAACTCCTACAGAACACCCACTGAATGCTGGCAGAAGACCTCAGACCTCCCAAAAGGCAAGAAACTCCCCACGTACCTGGGTAGGGCAAAAGAAAAAAGAATAAACAGAGACAAAAGAATAGGGACGGATCCTGCACGAGTGGGAGGGAGCCGTGAAGGAGGAAAGGTTTTCTCACACTAGGAAGGCCCTTCGCGGGTGGAGACTGCGGATGGCACAGTGGCGGAGCTTCAGAGCCACGGAGGAGAGTGCAGCAACAGGGGTGCGGAGGGCAAAGCGGGGAGATTCCCGCACGGAGGATCAGTGCCGACCAGCACTCACCAGCCCGAGAGGCTTATCTGCTCACCCGCCAGGGCGAGCGGGGCTGGGAGATGAGGCTCAGCCTTTGGTCGGAGCGCAGCGAGAGGACTGGGGTTGGCGGCGTGAACACAGCCTGAAGGGGTTAGGACACCACGGCTAGCCGGGAGGGAGTCAAGGAAAAAGTCTGGACCTGCCGAAGAGGCAAGAGACTTTTTCTTCCCTCTTTGTTTCCTGGTGCACAAGGCGAGGGGATTAAGAGCGCTGCTTAAAGGGGCTCCAGAGATGGGCGCGAGCCATGGCTAACAGCGCAGACCCCAGAGGCAGGCATGAGATGTTAAGGCTGCTGCTGCCGCCACCAAGAAGCCTGTGTGCGAGCACAGGTCACTCGCCACACCTCCCTTCCGGGGAGCATGTGCAGCCCGCAACTGCCAAGGTCCCAGGATCCAGGGACAACTTCCCCGGGAGAACGCACGGTGCGCCTCAGGCTGATGCAACGTCACGCCGCTCTCTGCCGCCGCAGGCTCACCCCGCACTCCATACCTCTCCGTCCCTCCAGCCTGAGTGAGCCAGAGCCCCCGAAACAGCTGCTCCTTTAACCCCGTCCTGTCTGAGCGAAGAACAGACGCCCTCCAGAGACCTACACGTAGAGGTGGGGCCAAATCCAAAGCTGAACCCTGGGAGCTGTGAGAACAAAGAAGAGAAAGGGAAATCTCTCCCAGCAGCCTCAGGAGCAGCGGATTAAATCTCCACAATCAACCTGATGTACCCTGCATCTGTGGAATACCTGAATAGACAACGAATCATCCCAAATTGAGAAGGTGGACTTTGACAGCAAGATTTATTATTTTTTCCCCTTTCCCTCTTTTTGTGAGTGTGTATATTTATGCTTCTGTGTGAGATTTTGCCTGTATAGCTTTGCTTTCACCATTTGTCCCAGAGTTCTGTCCGTCCGTTTTTTTTTACTTTTTTAAAAAAAACTTTTTCTTAATAATTATTTTTTATTTTAATAACTTTATTTTACTTTATCTTACTTTATTTTATTTTATCCTCTTTCTTTCTTTCTATTTTTTCTCCCCTTTATTCTGAGCCGTGTGGATGAAAGGCGCTTGGTGCTGCAGCCAGGAGTCAGTGCTGTCTCTCTGAGGTGGGAGAGGCAACTTCAGGACATTGGTCCACAAGGAACCTCCCAGCTTCACAGATCTCCATCTCAACACCAACACCCAGCTTCACTCAACGACCAGCAAGCTACAGTGCTGGACACCCTATGCCAAACAACTAGCAAGACAGGAACACAACCCCACCCATTAGCAGAGAGGCTGCCTAAAATCATAATAAGGCCACAGACAACCCAAAACACACCAGACGTGGACCTGCCCACCAGAAAGACAGGATCCAGCCTCATCCACCAGAACACAGGCACTATTCCACTCCACCAGGAAGCCTACACAACCCACTGAACCAACCTTAGCCACTGGGGACAGACGCCAAAAACATTGAGAACTACAAACCTGCAGCCTGCGAAAAGGCGACCCCAAACACAGTAAGTTAAGCAAAATGAGAAGACAGAAAAACACACAGCAGATGAAGGAGCAAGGTAAAAACCCACCAGACCTAACAAATGAAGAGGAAATAAGCAGTCTGCCTGAAAAAAAATTTCAGAATAATGATAGTAAAGATGATCCAAAATCTTGGAAATAGAATAGAGAAAATGAAAGAAACATTTAACAAGGACCTAGAAGAACTAAAGAGGACACAAGCAACGATGAACAACACAATAAATGAAATTAAAAAAACTCTAGAAGGGATCAATAGCAGAATAACTGAGGCAGAAGAACGGATAAGTGACCTGGAAGATAAAATAGTGGAAATAACTACTGCAGAGCAGAATAAAGCAAAAAGAATGAAAAGAAATGAGGACAGTCTCAGAGACCTCTGGGACAACATTAAACACACCAACATTCAAATTATAGGGGTTCCATAAGAAGAAGAGAAAAAGAAAGGGACTGAGAAAATATTTGAAGAGATTATACTCGAAAACTTCCCTAATATGGGAAAGGAAATAGTTAATGAAGTCCAGGAAGCACAGAGAGTCCCATACAGGATAAATCCAAGGAGAAACAAGCCAAGATGCATATTAATGAAACTGTCAAAAATTAAATACAAAGCAAATATATTAAAAGCAGCAAGGAAAAAAAACAAATAACACACAAGGGAATCCCCATAAGGTTAACAGCTGATCTTTCAGCAGAAACTGCAAGCCAGAAGGGACTGGCAGGACGTATTTAAAGTGATGAAGGAGAAAAACCTACAACCAAGATTACTCTACCCAGCAAGGATGTCATTCAGATTTGATGGAGAAATTAAAACCTTTACAGACAAGCAAAAGCTGAAAGAGTTCAGCACCACCAAACCACCTTTACAACAAATGCTAAAGGAACTTGTCTAGGCAAGAAACACAAGAGGAGGAAAAGACCTACAATAACAAACCCAAAACAATTAAGAAAATGGGAATAGGAACATAAATATCGGTAATTACCCTCAATGTAAATGGATTACATGCTCCCACCAAAAGACACAGACTGGCTGAATGGATACAAAAACAAGACCCATATATATGCTGTCTACAAGAGACCCACTTCAGACCTACGGACATATATAGACTGAAAGTGAGGGGATGAAAAAAGATATTCCATGCAAATGGAAACCAAAAGAAAGCTGGAGTAGCAATTCTCATATCAGACAAAATAGACTTTAAAATAAAGACTATTACAAGAGACAAAGAAGGACACTACATAATGATCAAGGGATCGATCCAAGAAGAAGATGTAACAATTGTAAATATTTATGCACCCAACATAGGAGCACCTCAATACATAAGGCAAATACTGACAGCCATAAAAGGGGAAATTGACAGTAACACATTCATAGTAGGGGACTTTAACACCCCACTTTCACCAATGGACAGATCATCCAAAATGAAAATAAATAAGGAAACACAAGCTTTAAATGATACATTAAACAAGATAGACTTAATTGATATTTATAGGACATTCCATCCAAAAACAACAGAATACACATTTTTCTCAAGTGCTCATGGAACATTCTCCAGGATAGATCATATCTTGGGTCACAAATCAAGCCTTGGTAAATTTAAGAAAATTGAAATTGTATCAAGTATCTTTTCTGACCACAACACTATGAGATAGATATCAATTACAGGAAAAGATCTGTAAAAAATACAAACACATGGAGGCTAAACACTACACTACTTAATAACGAAATGACCGCCTAAGAAATCAAAGAGGAAATCAAAAAAATACCCAGAAATAAACGACAATGGAGACACGATGACCCAAAACCTATGGGATGCAGCAAAAGCAGTTCTAAGAGGGAAGTTTATAGCAATACAATCCTTCCTTAAGAAACAGGAAACATCTCGAATAAACAATCTAACCTTGCACCTAAAGCAATTAGAGAAAGAAGAACAAAACTACCCCAAAGTTAGCAGAAGAAAGGAAATCATAAAGATCAGATAAGAAATAAATGAAAAAGAAATGAAGAAAACGATAGCAAAGATCAATAAAACTAAAAGCTGGTTCTTTGAGAAGATAAACAAATTTGATAAACCATTAGCCAGACTCATGAAGAAAAAAAGGTAGAACACTCAAATCAATAGAATTAGAAATGAAACAGGAGAAGTAACAACTGACACTGCAGAGAAACAAAAGATCATGAGAGATTACTACAAGCAACTCTATGCCAATAAAATGGAAAAATTCTTAGAAATGCACAACCTGCCAAGACTGAATCAGGAAGAAACAGAAAATATGAACAGACCAATCACAAGCACTCAAATTGAAACTGTGATTAAAAATCTTCCAACAAACAAAAGCCCAGGACCAGATGGCTTCACAGGCCAATTCTATCAAACTTTTAGAGAAGAGCTAACATCTATCCTTCTCAAACTCTTCCAAAATATAGCAGAGGGAGGAACACTCCCAAACTCATTCTACGAGGCCATCATCACCCTGATACCACAACCAGACAAGGATGTCACAAAGAAAACTACAGGCCAATATCACTGATGAACATAGATGCAAAAATTCTCAACAAAATACTAGCAAACAGAATCCAACAGCACATTAAAAGGATCATACAGCATGATCAAGTGGGGTTTATTCCAGAAATGCAAGGATTCTTCAATATATGCAAATCAATGTGATAAACCATATTAAAAAATTGAATGAGAAAAACCATATGATCATCTCAAAAGATGCAGAGAAAGCTTTCGACAAAATTCAACACCCATTTATGATAAAAACCTTGCAGAAAGTAGGCATAGAGGGAACTTTCCTCAACATAATAAACGCCATATATGAAAAACCCACAGCCAACATCATCCTCAATGGTGAAAAACTGAAACCATTTCCACTAAGATCAGGAACAAGACAAGGTTGCCCACTCTCACCACTCTCCTATTCAACATAGTTTTGCAAGTTTTAGCCACAGTAATCAGAGAAGAAAAGGAAATAAAAGGAATCCAAATCAGATAAGAAGTAGTAAAGCTGTCACTGTTTGCAGATGATATGATACTATACACAGAGAATCCTAAATATGCTACCAGAAAACTACTAGAGCTAATCAATGAATTTGGTAAAGTGGCAGGATACAAAATTAATGCACAGAAATCTCTGGCATTCCTATACACTAATGATGAAAAATCTGAAAGTGAAATTAAGAAAACACTCCCATTTAACATTGCAACAAAAAGAATAAAATATAGGAATAAACCTACCTAAGGAGATAAAGACCTGTATGCAGAAAATTATAAGACACTGATGAAAGAAATTAAAGATGATAAAAATAGTGGAGGGATATATACCATGTTCTTGGATTGGAAGAATCAACATTGTGAAAATGACTCTACTACCCAAAGCAATCTATAGATTCAATGCAATCCCCATCAGACTACCAGTGGCATTTTTACAGAAATAGAACAAAAAATCTTAACATTTGTATGGAGACACAAAAGACCCCAAATAGCCAAAGCAATCTTGAGAACGAAAAACGGAGCTGAAGGAATCAGGCTCCCTGACTTCAGACTTTACTACAACTCCAGTAATCAAGACAGTATGGTACTGGCACAAAAACAGAAATATAGATGAATGGAACAGGATAGAAAGCCCAGAGATAAACCCACGCACATATGGTCACCTTATCTTTGGTAAAGGAGGCGGGAATGTACAGTGGAGAAAGGACAGCCTCTTCAATAAGTGGTGCTGGGAAAACTGGACGGCTACATGTAAAAGTATGAGATTAGACCACTCCCTACACCATACACAAAAATAAGCTCAAAATGGATTAAAGATCTAAATATAGGGCCAGAAACTCTCAAACTCTTAGAGGAAAACATAGGCAGAACACTCTATGACATAAATCACAGCAAGATCCTTTTTGACCCACGTCCTAGAGAAATGGAAATAAAAACAAAACTAAACAAATGGGACCTAGTGAAACTTAAAAGCTTTTGCACAGCAAAGGAAATCATAAACAAGACCAAAAGACAACCCTCAGAATGGGAGAAAATATTTGCAAATGAAGCAACTGACACAGGATTAATCTCCAAAATTTACAAGCAGCTCATGCAGTGCAATAAGGAAAAAAACAAACAATTCAATCCAAAAATGGGCAGAAGACCTAAAAGGCATTTCTCCAAAGAAGATATACAGATTGCCAACAAACACATGAAAGAATGCTCAACATCACTAATCATTAGAGAAATGCAAATCGAAACTATAATGAGATATCATCTCACACCAGTCAGAATGGCCATCATCAAAAAAATCTACAAACAATAAATGCTGGAGAGGGTGTGGAAAAAGGGGACTCTCTTGCACTGTTGGTGGGAATGTGAATTGATACAGCCACTATGGAGAACAGTATGGAGGTTCCTTAAAAAACTAAAAATAGAACTACCATATGACCCAGCAATCCCACTACTGGACATATACCCTTAGAAAACCATAATTCTAAAAGAGTCATGTACCAAAATGTTCATTGCAGCTCTATTTACAACAGCCCGGAGATGGAAACAACCTAAGTGTCCATCATCGGATGAATGGATAAAGAAGATGTGGCACATACATACAATGGAATATTACTCAGCCATAAAAAGAAACGAAATTGCGTTTCTTGTAGTGAGGTGGATAGACCTAGAGTCTGTCATACAGAGTGAAGTAAGTCAGAATGAGAAAGACAAATACCGTATGCTAACACATATATATGAAATCTGAGGGGAAAAAAATGTCACGAAGAACCTAGGGGTAAGACTGGAATAAAGACACAGACCTACTAGAGAATGGACTTGAGGATATGGGGAGGGGGAAGGGTAAGCTGTGACAAAGGGAGAGAGTGGCATGGACATATATATACTACCAAATGTAAAATAGACAGCTAGTGGGAAGCAGCCGCATAGCACAGGGAGATCAACTCGGTGCTTTGTGACCACCTAGAGGGGTGGGATAGGGAGGGTGGGAGGGAGGGCGATGCAAGAGGGAAGAGATATGGGAACATATGTATAACTGATTCACTTTGTTATAAAGGAGAAACTAACACACCATTGTAAAGCAAATATATTCCAATAAAGGTGTAAAATAATTTTTTTAAAGACATGAAGAAAGTAATAATTTTTTTAAAAATAAGAGAAAAACAAATACCATATGCTAACACATATATATGGAATATAGAAAAAAAAGTGGTTCTGAAGAACTTAGGGGCAGGACAGGAATAAAGACGCAGATGTAGAGAATGGGCTTGAGGACATGGGGAGCATGAAGTGTAAACTGGGATGAAGTGAGAGAGTGGCATGGACTTATATATATTACCAAATGTAAAATAGATATCTAGTGGGAAGCAGCTGCATAGCACAGGGATATCAGCTCGGTGCTTTGTGACCACCTAGCTCTGTGGGATATGGAGGGTGGGAGGGAGACACCAGAGGGAGGAGATATGGCGATATATGTATATGTATAGCTGATTCACTTTGTTATAAAGCAGAAACTAACACACCATTGTAAAGCAATTATACTCCAATAAAGATGTAAAAAAAAAAATGACTGGATTATTCAATGACAATGCATTTAGAGCTTTTGGTTGAAATCAGTTTGTCTTTTGTTTTCATGTGGCATTTCTTATTATAATTAAATTCTCTTGAATATTAAAAATAAATAAAAGCTATCACCTGATGAAGAACATAACTTGCCCTTGGGGTGGGATTTTCAATTTTCTATGAAACATCCAATTTACCATCCAGTTTCTTCCTGATACCTGGGCTGGAGTATTGATATTGGTTTTACTGGAGATGTGGTGTGCTCCTCATGTGTTGTTTGCAACCACTGTACTGCCTTACTAAATACCAGTCAGAGCCACAAGTTTCTGCTCTGGTTTTTTACACATCTACCACCAACCTCAGGTTTTATTAACAGCGGAGACAGCTTTCTAATGAAATATGGCCCTGAACTTCCTTTTATATTTGGTAATATCCTGAACTCTTTATCCAAATGAAGCATAAAGCACTTACAACTGTTTTGCCATTGCACTGACCGAGGAATATATTCATTTGCAGTAACATGGGATTCAATGGAGTGGAAAATAAGCTCTGAAAATTGCTCTTGCTACAAAATTCTATCAGTAAATAGAAAAAGCCCATTTAGATTTCACTGACCAATCTCCCCCCACCCCGTGACAGAAATTAATATGGCCAAGTGGTATATATTGAAGGGAAGAAGCAAGAGGCACCAGAGGCTGAGCAAGCCACGTGTCAAGTCCTGCCTGGTGTATAGCTACACCTGTTTTACTGTTCACAGGGCCAATTGAGGGTGCTTTTGTGGATGTTTATTGAGGGCAATGAGTGGAAGATAGGCAGAAGCCTTTGGGGTGAAGCAGGAGGAGAGGGGCTGGGAGTACCCTCTGTGGGTCATTGACGATGCTCTTCCTATCGAATCTCTGAGTCTGCATAGACTGAAATGTTTCCCCAAAGATGTCCAGCCCAAGTTAAGAAAATGAAAAGTAGTACAAAATATTGAACTTCTTTGAGTCAGTGTGGCTTCTGAGTGTTAATTTCAATACACCATATTCTCATAATAAAATCCTAGCAGACACACTGGAAAATAAACACATGGTTGGTCTTATGCTTATCCATGTGGAGATGAATAAAACATCAAGTTCAGGTGTGAAGTAGTCGATTATGCTGTTAAAAATTTGTGGAAAATACAAAGACTTGTGATTGATGATCTGGAAGTGAAGTTAAACTAAGAGTTAGAACTGACAGTTTCTGCATCATTTTAGGCAAACCATATAATCTCTTGAACTCAGTCACCATATTTGTAAAATGGGCCTAATCATGGTGGTGCTGCTTGACTCTCAGAGTTGCAATCAAATGAGGTTTTGTATGGGAAAGTATTGTAATTGTGATGATCTGTAAACATTTAAGATACTCTTATTATTTCTCTACCATCTGCATTGATTTTGAACAGTAATCCTGAAGGTAAATTATACCTTTCAGAACTACTCCTTTGTGCCACTAGAGGCAGACTTTTGTGGTGAAAGATGATGGACCTGGGAATCTGAGGAGCTGGATTTGATTAGCCGCCTCTCCTGCTATAACACAGTGAGCCCTCAGGCAGCTAACTTAACATCTCCCCTTTTCATATCTGCAGAATGAGATGGCTGTACTGGGTTATCTCTAAGATTCTTTCCAGCACCAAATTTTGTATGTCTTAGATCAAAGAGGTATCATAATGGAAACCTAGATAGTAAGATAGCAATGAAAGAGCACCTGTTGTAATTTCTAAAGCAAAAACATCCACAGCTCTCTTGTAATCTGATGTTAAAGGACAAGTTCATGGGAAAAATTCTGGAACAGTTTTTAGAGATCTGTACTCTCTAGGGTAAACTTGTCTTGAACTAAAATCACATTACTTGTGCTATTATCTGAAACTCTCAGATTTCTGTTTTTCTCTCTCTCTTCTGTCCAATGTCAATGAAACTTGCTAGTGATATTAGACTCCTCTCCATTCCAGACACCGAGATTGGAGAGTCAAAGCGCAAAGATGTAAAAACAATGTTTTCACGTGACCATTGTCACCCTGGTAGAAGCTGGCTGTATTACTTCCTCTCCTTGCCAATAGAGGTGCCTTGGGGACCTTCTCTCACTTTGGATGTGCAGAATAACACACAGGAGAGCATCCCAGGCCTCTTGCATGCTAACTAAATCCCCTCCCAGCCCTCCTCTAAATGCTTGTCAGGAAGCCCTAACAAGTGGTAAAACTCCATGTGGCACTCAGCATGGCAGAACAAGGCTGTCTTCTCCCTCTGTATGCTCTTGCCAGACTGCCCCTTCCATCCTGCAGGGTTTCTGCTGCTCTCGTTAGCCAGAGTCTAGCAGATGATCACACAGAATTGTAGCAGGTGGAACATGCAGGGAAACATTGACTTGTAGTCTATGTCCCTTTAGCAACGTGGGTGAAGAGAGTCTGTGCAGTGTTCCATGGCTCTACTTGCCAGTTTATACTCTTGGGGAAAGTGCAACTCCTCCATCAAACTTTGAGAAAATCTTATCAGTGCAGAGTCAATAGTACTTAGCATAATATGGTGGTCAGGTTTGAGACTCCAGCCTCAGCTTCCTTGGTTAAACCATACATGGTATGGTTAGAGGCAAGCCAATTTTCTTTTGAATGATTTAATGACATGCATAAAAACATTCTTCTTTGCAAAAACCCAAATAATACAGACAAACTAAAGCCAATTTACCACAGCTTATCATCCCATGTTCTTATCCAGAGAACACTGTAAATCAATTAGTTTTTACAAACATATAGCTGTATGTTACAGGATGATAAATGGGCGTGCAGCTGAGGTGTTACTGGGAACCTCCTTGCAGGCTTTTTTAAGAAGCAGAACTGACCCTGCTACCATCACCCTGTAAGTCCCTCCTCAAGATGTTTAAGAATGGAAGTGGAGTTGTGATTTGTTGGTTTAGAGAGAGTACTGTGGGTTTTCCCTTTCATCTCTATGGAAAATCAGAGGAGGTGTTTTAGCCTAATCCTTAAGTCAAAGGAGGAAAGCTCCAAGAAAACCATTTTTATATCTTGAGGGTATCTACAAGAAGAGGAGTCTAACTTCTAATTCCCTGACTGGACATCTCAGGGAATGGACTTGATGATATTCACTCAGCACTTATTTGGGCCAGGTGAAAAGAAAATTGGCTAGAGAGGGCAAAAGGAAGCAGTTCGTGTTGTTTGGTTTGGCAAGGATAAAAGAGTTTTCTATGCCTCAAGTGGACATGGAGGAAGGTTACTGGAACACTCTTGTTGTTACTCTGACTGAGGTGCTGACTTCCACAAGAGGAGACCCTGTCAACAAGAGAAGGTGGTCTGGACCACTTGGAAGGTGGGTCAGTAGGGGTCAAATCAGAGCCTTTCATCTCTTTCAGGAGAAAGTCACACGTTTCTCAAGAAAGATGCCTGTCAGCTCAATGGCCTCAGAGGCCAGCCTGTGTCAACCAAGAGAAGATTTCAAAGGCACAGAAACTCTAATTCTAGCTCTCTACTTCTGTATACTGGAGCTGAAATAAGAGACCTAGAAGAGGGAGGAGGAGGGGAAGAAGCAAAATAACAGACCAGGCATCCTCCCCACTCTAAGTTCCCCAGCCAGGGTCAAGCTAAATGAGGTAGAAGGAAAGGTGTGAGATTGATGATTTAAACTGGGATACATAAGTTCATTCTCAAAGTAAGTCTGTTTCTGTTTTGTAAATAAGTTCATTTGTATCTTTTTTTTAAGATTCCGCATATAAGCGATATCGTACGATATTTCTCTTTCTCACTTCACTCAGTATGACAATCTCTAGGACCATCCATGTTGTTGCAAATGGCATTATTTCATTCTTTTTAGTGGCTCAGTAATATTCCATTGTATATTAGTACCACATTTTCTTTATACATTCATCTGTCAATGGACAAGATGGCTATTGTAAACAGTACTGCGATGAACACTGGGATGCATGTATCCTTTTGGACCATGTTTTTCTCTGGGTATATGCCCAGGAGTGGGATTGCAGGATCATATGGTAGCTCTATCTTTAATTTCTTAAGGAACTTCCATACTGTTCTCCATAGTGACTGCACCAATTTACATTCCCACTAACAGTGTAGGAGGGTTCCCTTCTCTCTACACCCTCTCCAGCATTTATTGTTTGTGGATTTTTTGATGATAGCCATTCTGACTGGTGTGAGGTGATACCTCATTGTAGTTTTGATTTGCATTTCTCTAATAATTAGCGATGTTGAACATCTTTTCATGTGCCTCTTGTCCATCTGTATGTCTTCTTTGGAGGAATGTCTATTTAGGTCACCCACCCATTAAAATAAACATGCTAGGTACACTCAGGAATATAAATCTTAATAATAAAATACACTCAACTTCAAAGGTTTACAAACTAGTACAAGAAATAATCTCTATTTGGGGGGTTCAAAATTGCTAATTAAATTGTTTGAATCTTAAAAGAAAAAACTAAAAAATATAAACTGGGATACAGGTATAAGACTAAGCTGGAATATTAATATGTGAAAACAATCAGAAAGCTATGTGTTCTATCCTGCGTATCATTAAAGGTTTGAACACAGAGATTCAACATCATTAAAGATAGTTATTGAAAAACATAAAGCAATCCCATATTTGTATCCCAATGAATTGGATTTTTCAATAAACCAGCTATGTGCAGAAGGATCTTGTATTGTTTTTAACATTACTAATGTCATAATATATATATCATACTGTAACTTGCTTTTTCTCACCCAGCAATGTCTCAAGAGATCTTTGTATGTCAATACACTTCGATTTGTTTATTTATAACTGCTGCATAGACTTCCACAGTCCAGCGTTCCTAGAATTTGTTTAGCCCTTCTGTGGCTGACGGGTTTTCAGCGGCTGTGGAATAGCACGATGATTGGGCTCAGTTAGACTGTGAGGATGGCAAGGTTTGGCACAGCTCTCTAAAATAGGGCTATGCCTTCTGGACCAATTAAGAACTTATCCAGAATTTCTGAACCCCTGGTGCACTCCAAGACTGGGTTGTAAGTACACGGAGACGGGGGAGAGTGGCAGAACAGGTTCCCTAGGGGGATTGTTGTCTTCTTCAACCTCTAATTAATTTTTCTTCAAAGCCCCATTTTACTGAGGTAGAACAAAGCCAGTGAATTCAGATCAACACTGTTTTCTCACCTAAAAACTGAAGTGAATTCTTTCCTTCTTCCAAATTTTGGTTTTGTGGCAATTAACCAGTAATGTTAGAAAAGTACTTCAAAAATCTTGAAACGGAGATTTACTACAAACTGAAGGATTTATTTTAAATTTATTTATTTTTGGCTGCATTGGGTCTTCGTTGCTGTACAGGCTTTCTCTAGTTGCAGCAAGCGGGAGCTTCTCTTCATTGCCATGCGTGGTCTTCTCATTGCAGTGGCTTCTCTTGTTGCGGAGCATGGGCTCTAGGCACGCGGGCTTCAGTAGTTGTGGCACATGAGCTCAGTGGTTGTGGCTTGCGGGCTCTAGAGCGCAGAGTCAGTAGCTGTGGTGCACGGGCTTAGTTGCTCCACAGCATGTGGGATCTTCCCGGACCAGGGCTCGAACCCGTGTCCCCTGCATTGGCAGGTGGATTCTTAACCACTGCGCCACCAGGGAAGTCCCTCAAGGATTTATTAAAACAAATTCCCTTACCAGTTAGACATAATATTTCATGTATATTTGTCAGATACATATATGTTAACCTCTAATTTATGTTTTTAAAGTAATACATCTTCATAATAGCTGGATATTTTTCTGGTGATGCTTTGCCTCATTGCCAGTAATTACTGAAGAGATGTAAGGGTATCCAAATAACTACATGCAATATTAAAAATACATATTAAAAATGCTTAGTACAGAATACATTAATGATTTCACATTTTGTAGGACTTTAGTCATCATGGTCAAACATCTATAAATATATCTTAAAATTTAGTGAGCTCCTCCTCCTAATTCTAAGAATTTTAAAATAGAGATTCCAGGTGGTACAGCATTATAAATTGGCATCTGTATACACCACAAGTCTAGTTGCTATCCATCACCATACAGTTGACCCCTTCATTCATTTTGCCCATACTCTAACCCCCTTCCAACTAAGATTAGTAACCACTAATCTGTTCTCTGAGTTTATTTGTTTTATTTTGTTTGTCTTGTTTTTTCAGATTCCACATGAGTGAAATAATAATCTGGTTTTTTATCTGACTTATATCACTTGGCATGTCTTTTTAGATCCTCTGCCCATTTTTAATCATTTTTTGTCTTTTTGTTGTTGTTGAGTTGTAGGAATTCTTTATATATTTTTGATATTAACCCCTTATTGGATATACAATTTATAAATATCTTCTCCCATTTAGTAGGTTGGAGTCAGTTCCACAAAAGCATCACTAAGACCAAAGTCAAAGAAGTCATCACTTACGTTTTCTCATAGAAATTTTATTGTTTCAGGTCCTACATTCGAGTCTTTAATACATTTTGAGTTAATTTTTGTAGTAAATCTCTGTGGGGTTTTTATACATGGCCTTTATTATGTTGAGGTAGGTTTCATCTATACCCACTTTGTTGAGAGTTTTTATCATAAATGGAGGTTGAATTTTGTCAAATGCTTTTTCTGCTATTAAGATGATCGTATGATTTTTTCCTTCATTTTGTTAATGTGATGTATTATGTTGACTGATTTGTGGATGTTGAACCATACTTGCATCCTTGGAATAAATTCTACTCTGTTGTTGTATATGATCCTTTTAATGGCTTATTGGATTTGGTTTGCTAATATTTTATTGAGGATTTTTGCATCTATGTTCATCAAGAATATTAACCTGCCATTTTCTTTTTTTGTAGTATCCTCATCTGGTTTTGGTATCAGGGTAATACTGGCTTCATAAAAGTTTGGTAGGTCTCTCGTCTCTTCAGTTTTTAAAGAGTTTTTGAAGGACAGGAAGTATATCTTCTTTGAGTGTTTTGTAGAATTCACCAATGAAGCCATCTGGTCCTGGGCTTTTCTTTTTTGGGGGATTTTTATTACTGTTTCAATGTCCTTACTAGTAATCAGTCAATTCAGATTTTCTATTTCTTCATGATTCAGTCTTAGAAGATAACATATTTCCAGGAATTTATCCATTTCTTTAGTGTCCAATATATTGGCATATAATTTGTAGTAGTCTCATGATCATTTGTATTTTTTGTGGTATCAGTTGAACTTCTCTTTCATCTCTGATTTTATCTGAGTCCTCTTTTTTTCTTGATGAGTCTGGCTAAAGATTTATCAATTTTGTTTTTCTTTTCAAAAAAAACAGTTCTTAGTTTCACTGATCTTTTGTAAGTCTTTACTTATGCTGACCTTTGTTATTTTCTTCTACTAATTTTGAGCTTTTATTTCTATTTTTTAGATATAAAGTTAGATTGTTTATTTAGAATTTTTATTTCTTGAGGTAGGCCTGTATTGCTATAAACTTCCTTCTTAGATTTTGGTATGTAAAATTACTGTTTTCATTTGTAAGTATTTTTGTGTTTTTGTTTTTGGCTGCGTTGGGTCTTCATTGCTGCGTGCAGGCTTTCTCTAGTTGCAGCAAGTAGGGGCTACTCTTCGTTGCAGTGTGGTGCACAGGCTTCTCATTGCAGTGGCTTCTCTTGTTGCAGAGCACAGGCTCTAGGCATGCAATCAAAGCCCATGGGCTCAGTAGTTGCGGCACTCGGGCCCTGGAGCATGCAGGCTTTGGTAGTTGCACCACATGGGCTCTAGGGCACACAGGCTTCAGTAGTTGTGGCTCGTGGGCTCTAGAGTGCAGGCTCAGTAGCTGTGGCACATGGGCTTAGCTGTTCCATGGCATGCGGGTTCTTCCCGGGCCATCGATCAAACCCGTGTCCCCTGCACTGGCAGCTGGATTCTTAACCACTGTGCCACCAGGGAAGTTCCTGTAGGCATTTTCTGATTTCTCCTTTGATTTTTTAGATGATCCATTGGTTATTCAGTAGCATGTTGTATAATCTCTATGTTTTTTGTGGTTTTTCCTGGTTTTTTTTTTTTCCCTTGTGATTCTGATTTCATACCATTGTGGTGGGAGAAAATTCTTGATATGATTTCAGTTTTCTTGGATTTATTGAGACTTGTTTTGCAACCTAACACATGATCTATCCTGGAGAATGTCCCATATGCACTGGAGAAGAACATGTTATGCTGCTTTTGGATGAAATGTTCTGTATAGATCTACTATGTCTATCTGATCTAATATGCTACTTACAGCCAGTGTTTTCTTATTTTCTGTCTAGAATTATCTGTCCATTGATGTGTGGGATGTTAAAGTCCCCTACTGTTATTGTATTGCTTTCAATTTTAAGTCTATTAATATTTGCTTTCTATATCTTGATGATCATCTCTTGGGTGCATACATATATATATATATATATATATAAATGTTGTATCTTTTGCTGGATTGACCCCTTTCTCATTATGTAAAGCTCTTCTTTGTCTTTTATTACAGTCTTATTTTTAAAGTCTATTAAGTCTGATGTAAGTATTGCTACTCCAACTTTCTTTTCATTCCATTTGCTTATGGAATATCTTTTTCCATCCCTTCACTTTCAGTCTGTGTTTTTTCTTCTGAAGTCTCTTATAAGCAGCATATAGATGGATCTTAATTTTTTTAAATCTATTTGGCCATTCTATGTCTTTTAATTGGTGAGTTTAGTCCATTCACTCTTAAAGTAATTATTAGTAGGTATGTACTTATTGACATTTTGTTATTTTTGTAGTTCCTCTCTGTTTCTTTCTTCTTTTTCTCACTTTCCTTGTGTTTTGGCGGTTTTTAGTGTTATGTTTAGATTCCTTTCTTATTTTCTTTTGTGTATTTACTATAAATTTTTTCATTGTGGTTACTGTGAGGTTCACATATGATATCCTATGTAAGTAGCAGCCTGTTTTAAGGTTCTTGCAACTTAAATATGAACACATTCTAAAGCTCTATACTTATGTTTTATGCTTTTGATGACACATTTTACTTCTTTTTATTTTATACATCTCTTAACTGATTGTTGTAAATGTTATCTTTACTACTTTTGTCTTTTAACCACCCTGCTTATCTTATAAGTGACTGATCAACTACCATTATCATATATTTACCTTTCCCAGTAAGATTTTTATTTTTGTGTTTTCTTACTATTAATTAGTGACATTTATTTTTAGCTTAAAGAAGTCTCTAATATTTCATGTAGAGCTGGTTTAGTGCTGATGAACTCTAGCTTTTGTTATTTGGGAAACTCTCGCTCTCTCCTTCAATTCTGAATGATAACCTTGCTTGGTAGAGAATTCTTGGTTGGAAGTTTTTTTTTTTTCTTTTGGCACTTTGAATACATCATGCACTCCCTTCTGGCCTGTAAAGTTTCTGATGAAAATCTGCTGGTAGCATTACAGCATTTCCTTTGTACATAACAAGTTGTTTTTCTCTTGCTTCTTTTAGGATTCTCTCTTTAACCTTAACTTTTAATATCTTAATTATAATATGTCTTGTTGTCTGTTTCTTTGGGTTCTTTTTATTGGAACTCTCTTGGCTTCCTGGACCTGGATGTTTGTTTCTTTCCCCAGATTAGGTAAATTTTCAGCCAACATCATTTCAAATAATTTTTATGGCCATTCCCTTCTTCTCCTTCTGGGACTCCTATAATGTGAATGTTATTCTACCTGATGTTGTCCCAAAGGTCCCTTAAGTTTTCTTCACTTTTTAAAAACTGATAAAAATTTGCTGCTCTGCATGGATGGGTTCCATTGTTTTGTCTTCCAGCTCACTGACTTATTCTTCTATCTCATCCAGTCTGCTACTGAACCCCTCTAGTGTGTTTTTCATTTTCGTTACAACTTATGTTTGGTACTTTCTCATATTTTTTGTCTCTTTGTTGAAGTGCTCACTATATTCATTCATTCTTCTCCTGAGTTCAGTGAGCATCTTTATGACCATCACTTTGAACTCTGTATCAGAGGGACTGCTTGTCTCCATTTTGGAGACAAGTTTTGTCTTGTTCTTTTGATTGGAACATATTCCTCTGTCTCCTCATTTTGCTTAATTCTCAAGGTTTTTTTTTCTATTATTACGTATATCAACTATCTTCCAATCTTGAAAGAGTGGCCTTATTAGGAGATGACCTGTAGGGCTCAGAAGCTCAATCCTGCTTATCCACCACAGCCAGGCACTCAAGGTCTGTCCCCTATGTGGGCTTCATGTGCCCTCCTGTTGTTATGAAGCTGCAGCTGTCATGGAGCACTGGTGGATGGGGCTGGCCCAGACCAGCTGTGGGGTCCAGCAGCAGCTGCCACAGAGTGCTGGTGGGCAGGGCTCTCAGCAGGGTGCCCCCACTGGCATAGTAGTTTAGATGGAGAATTCCAAAATGGCTCCTGTTAGTGCCAGTATTAACAAGTAGCCTGAGAGTGCATAAGTGGCCCCCACCACTGACTCATTCCCTGGGGAGTGACCCACATGGCTCCTGCCTCTTTGGCAGACACTTCAAAATTATAAGTGTGTCCCCTTCACCTATGGTCTGTGTGCTTTTCAATCTGGTGTTTTGCACTGGTTTTGGGGTTCAGTCTGCATGTGAACCCTTTAAGAGCAGGTTTTCTCTTCCCTGAATTTCTGTAGTTTTCCTGGGCATATTCTCTGTTGGCTTCCAGAGTCAGATGTTCTAGGCGCTCGTCTATCCAATAAAGGATCAAAAGGTTGAGATGCTTGATGTGGGACACATCTCTTACTCTTCAGGGAAAAGATCTGTACCTTTGTGGATCCCTGCAGCTAGGGTGTGGGCTTTTCCTTGGGAAGCCCGTATCTCTGCCTCTCCTACCCATCTTGATGCTATCTTTTTACCCTTTGCTGTGGAGGCTCTGTTCATCCAGTTTTCATTCCCTTTCTGAGGAAATTATTCCATATGTAGTTGTAGATTTGTTGTGTCTGTGGGAGGAGGTAAATTCAGGATCTTCCTACACTGTCATCATGAACCCTCTCCCTAGGAATTTTATGTTTTATTGGTCTTTTACAGCCTACCTCATGAAGCTTTAGAATGAGAAAGTCACACTTTCACACAATGGATTTCTCTTGGAAATCTCTTTTATGTTTTCCCCTAAGAGTAGAAGAATCTGGCATAATCCTTTCTCCTTCTATGAGTCTGGGCATTTTTACTGATTTTCCCATTGTCTTTCATATTTGGTTCTGTTCAACTTCCAAAGTCTTACTGTTTAATTTTTAGCAACAAATACATTATTGTTATGATCATGCACCAACCCAGTCAGGTTGCCTGATGGCATGAGTGTGTTCCTAGTCACTGTTAGGAAGAATGGCTGCTCCATATATGTTCTCCTGATTTATAATTCTATTCTAGGCTCTCATTTGCAGGTGTCAGTCAAGTCTTCAGGATGGTCACTGGATATTATACAGATAAGGAAAAGCCTCCTTTCTCCTGAAAACTTGGCTTTCAGAGGAACCACCTGCCAGTGATTTTTAGCATTTTTTTCCTTAGAGGATAATGTAAAAACAAATCATTTGGTATATCTGAAAATCTTCTATTAGAAGGTTTTATAGAACCATGGGGGCAGGAGGGAACCTAAGAGCTCATAAAGTCCATTCCCATGACTCAGGCAGGTCAACAATTGGCATCCCAAGTAGACTGGCTCTCTTCTCTTTTTATAGCTTTTCATAAATAAGAGACTGTATTTCTTACACTGGATGAATCATTCTAAAATTTAATAATCCTCAATATAAGATGTTCTTTTAGCCTCTCTAAGAGGTAGATTTGGAAACTCTTGGTTTCTCGTCTGTATATACCTACATTCCCTGGCTGAGACTTGGCATTGGTAGGTGAGGTAATTTGCTACTTTTGCAGACATTATCTTTTTTGACACATGTAAGCTTGTGTCTTTATTATTTGTGTGGTTTTCTTCAATGCCTTCTCCAAGAGCTCAGGGTCAGATCCAGAAAAACTACCCCTGTCATGTTGTTGTGGGCATAGTGGGCCAAATGCTAAGAGGACCCTCAAGATTTCCTAACAATAGCCATGTGTGGAAAAGACAGATGGCTTCCTTTGTATCTGACAGATTCCCACTGACTGAACATCTGTGAGAGGAATGGGAGGTGTTTACTTTGAGATCCCATTTGTAGCGGCAGGAAATCAAATGTAAACCTCTGAATGGTTTCCAGAGGTAAAGGTAGAAGGCTCTGCAAGTCTGTTGCCTCATTCCCCCTTCCAGCCACCATTTCCCTCACTGCTTGACTTTAAGCAGAGCTTGCTCTGTTGTCTCACCTTTTGTGATACCAGCCACCTAAAGCTAGTTAGCCATAGGACACAGGTCAAAACAGTAAAACAGTCTGGCAAGGTCACATGACCTATATCCTAGGGATGTATACCATAGTACAGAGTGTGACTTTTCCTTTGATGTTTCAGCCTCTCACCTTCATTCGTTCTTCTCAGGGAAGCAATTCTAGAATTGATATAGGGTGAGAGATTAAGCATAGATTTTGTTGATAACTCAGATTATTTTTCATACTGAAAATATGCATTAATAGTATTAGGGATGTTTTTACCCTGTAGATTTCTTCCCAGTATCAAGGTAACGGGGTACAGGAATAGTAATTTGAAGTTTCTCAGAGAGTACAGACTAAAAAGGAGTGGAAAAGTTTTAGAAGAGAAGTCACATACTCTACAAAAGACAGAATTTTTGCATATTGCTATTGAGCAATTGTTATGCACCACCCAAGACATGATACCTATTTTCAGGAGCTTAGCCTAGTCAGAGAGGACCTTTACAATATGTGATATTTAATATTAAATAATGCTAGATGTTGCAAATCAGGTGTGCCTGAGTTGACTCTTGAAAGATGAGTGAGATCCAGTTAGGTAAAAGAGAAGAGGAGGGGCCAGAGCAGGTGGTGAGAAAAAGAATGAGTAGTTTCTCCAGGGAACCACAAATTGTCCAGCATGGTGGAATATATACTACAAGGAGGGGAATGGTAAGATGTCAGTTTGGATAGACATGATGGGGAGACAGTTTATAAAGCATTTGGGAGTTAGTCTGAAGGAAATAATGAATCATTGCCGGCAAAGGCATCATCATTTGGGTGGGTGGGAGGAGAGAGGTTTGAAGAAGAATAAACTAATGGAAACTAAGTTGGAGGCAGGGAAACCATTTAGAAAATTGTTGAAATAATTCATGAGATAGACTTAAAGGTAGTAGCATTTATGATGGAAAGATTTATATTGGAGATGGAGTTTGAACCATATTACAGAGGAAGAACTAACAGAATTTGACTGATTGGCTGTGGTAGTTGAGGGAGAAGAAACTCCAAATTTTGGTCATGGAAGAGAAGGCACTGAATTTAGTTTTAGATTTATGAATTGTATAACGTCTATGGGCTATCCAAATGGCAATGTCCAGCAGGTCTGGAGCTTGCTTTGAGAGTCATCAGCATATATCTGTAAATGAAGTAACAAGAGTGGGTGAAATTACACATGAAATGTGCAAGGACTGTACACTGCTCTTGCTTTCCTCTAGAGCACAGCTCTCCAGGAACTGAATATGGTGTTCAACATTTACAGTATCATTTTTTTCTTGGACAGTGGTGGACAGACTCTTCAACTATTTCTGCTTTCTGAACTTTACAGATTCTCACCTTCTAATATTACAATCTCATCAATATTTCATGAACCATTCTAGTTTTCAGGATGATATGGACAAATGTCTTCTTCTCGATGGCATAAATAGATGTCTTAAATTGGGTATTAGCCATGCTCATACACCAAAGTAAAATGAGATTAAAGAAAAGCTCTTCTGCTCTATGTTGATGCCTCTGAGGCAGCTTCCCTGGTGACAATTCCTTGCCTTGTTACTAGATGTGCAGGCGGTTGTTTTACATTTAATTCTGTTCCTTGACTACAAGAACTAGAATCTGAAACCTTTGTCACTGCATTGTTTTCCACAGAATAGTCCATTTGTCTCTTCATCCCTGTCTGTTCATGAATGTTGTGAATGTTTATAGAAATGGGGGTGGGGGAAAGGAGGGGCTTTCAAAACTTGATTCTCTGAGGCCTGACAAAAGAGTAAATATTTTTAGATTAAAAAAAAAAACCCAACAATTCAGAGCAGCAACTAAATGCATCTCAGTGTTCTGATGATCTGAACGTTCTAAATGAGGAAGCACTGGAGCGGCATCTGTACTTGTCTCCTTGCCACAGCTCTGATTCCATTTGAGGCCCTGGGAAGTAAGAAGACTCTGAGCACCAATTGCTCACAAATTTCTTCTTCTCTTCTGAAATAAATTTGTGCTAGCAAGTCTCCTAATATGCACATGCTGCCTTGTTGAGTCAAAGAACATTCTAAGTAGAAGCATTTGCATTTTCGTGACTAGCTTCTGCACTTCTAAAATTGGACTCTACTGAAGAGTCAGATATGCTTCCTGAATCTATCAGGATGGAAGGGATGTGATTCCACGCCCATTTTTCTGCTATTTTACTTGTGCTTGAATTGAGACCCTATTGGAAATATATGGCTGTGTATGAGAGACGGGCCTTGACCCAAATATCTAGATGATTATGCCAGTTCTCTGCCTTCTTTGACTAGTGAAGACTGAACACAGCCCTTGCACATGTGGGGGATGTGGGGGGTGGAAGGAAGTTGCTGATGTGAGCTAGATTCTCATGGCTCACCACTGGCTAGTTTGGCTTTGGGGACATGGCTTCTGTACTAATAAAAAATGCTAGTTGGAGTGTCACACTGAAAGTTTCAGTATATTGTGCCCAGAATAGTCTTTATTTAGATGGCAAAAGTGTCAGAAAAAAATTCTAATGAGTCTGATGGGCTTACTGAACTCAAGAGAGAGGTAGCTAACTGGAAGAAGGTAGAGAGAGGGCAAAAGAGCAGGTTTTAGGCAGAAATGTGGCAGTCAAGATGAGTTCTGGGGATGGACCAGCCATTTATCATGGCAAAAAGAAGGTCATATGAACTTATTTTGGAGTTCAGAATGGTGATGGAAATAGAAATTTAAAAACCATTAAAAATGACTCAAAGTTGGGTAGAATCTATCTCGTTTGGTACTTACATCCAAGCATTCAACTACATAGGTTAAGAAATGGCTGACTCCGCAACCAAAGCAGAAGCTGATTCATCCAGAAGCAGCAGCCTAGCATTAATGGTGGCATTGGTGCCAATGAAGATGGAAAGCAGCTTTCTGGGAACTGCCATTGCCAGGGGCATTGTTAGTAAGTATCTGCATAGATTTCTGTATAAGTTGTAGTAGCAGCAGATAAGGGCAGTGACCGGAACACTAAGAGCAGTCTCAATGAACAACTAGTCTTTCCTGACATTATTCCCAGGCTCAACCTGGTAAATTATTTTTTCCTTTAGTTTATCTACTGCAGTTATATGCACTGCTGTGGCAGGACAGGTTTCAGGTTCTCTTTCTCTCTCTCTTTCTCTGTTGTACACACATACAGACCCCTGCAGGTCACATGACTTTGTTTGGAGGCTATAAAACTTATCTGATGACCCAGAATTTTGCTGATACAGGTCACCACAGAACACGATATGGCCTATTTTAGAATAGACACGATATGGCCTATTTTAGAATAGATCAGGACCATCTAAATAGGGAGCAGGGGTCTGAGATACTTTTGAGCCTGGTGGACCAAGAAAAGTCAACTTAAATGGCAAGATCAGCTGCATAAACCAGGACAGTTAGGGTACAATATAATTTTGTGAGCTACGGTCAGAAGTGGTAGGAAAACTACTACAACTCTTGTACCTCTGAACGATACCAAGTTATATTTCATCATGGTGCTCTGGGGCAGCTATTATTCTCTGTCTTAGGTTAGGTCTCCTAAAATCAGAGCCCAAGTCAGGGATCTGAGTGCATATGATTTATAGAAGGGATGTTCTCAGGAGAAAGTGAGTGAGGGAAGTCACTCAGTGAGGGAAAGTCACACAGTGAGGGAAAGAAGTAAGCAAGCATTTGGTCTCAGTTTGATCCCATGGGAGCTCTGCAACATAAATTACACCATGGAGTTGTTCTACCTTGAAGTGAAGGGGTTGCTTTTTTGTACATTGCTCTCCCTTCAAACAGTCTTTGACTTCCCTTAGGGCAGGGGTGGGCAAGGCTTAACATCTTGGGTGAAGCAGCTTCGGTCTGGCTGTGGACAATTACCCAGAGAAGATCACCAGCCAACACTCACAGCTGCTGGGAAAGAGTATTATAACCCAGGATAGAGGATCTAGCAGGTAAACAGAGGTGTTGACCCTACCCTCTATTTTCAGATGGGGAAACCTGAGACTCAAAGTGAAGCTTCTGCTTTCAGCTATCCCACCAGTCAGTGGCAGAGCACAGACTTAAATGGAGTTAGTGAACATAGATCATAGGATAGAGGTTGATTGGTATTTGCCTCTACTATTCTGTCTATGCATGTGTCCCTGGGTCCACAGCTAGGGTATGTACCAAAACCAGAAATTAAAGCATGGAATGTAATGCATGGAATCCTGGCTGTGGCCGAGGTCCATACAGAAGAGCCAGGATTATTTTAGTTGGTCAGGATGCAATTCTCCATGGATCTCTTGTATTTCCATAAGTATTGTGAGAAGAAGCACTGACTGCCTTTATTCCTACCTATCTTTTTAGTGATGTTGTATAGTCAAAGCCTTGGAGAATGGATATAGTGTTGCTTTCCCTCCTAGCAGGGGTAGGCATGCTTATTATCTATTATACAAGGTTTGGGTTTCGTAAGCTCAGTTTTCCTCTCCAGAAATGCAAAATACTGAGTACACAGATGTCACTTGGCCCTCTCAGCATTGCCTTATGGGAATTGGGCTCAGGGAACTGATGCAAAAAAAGTTGATACTCTGGTAGCTGCTGTTGCTGTGAGTAATAAAACATCCTTTGTTTCTGAGCCAGCAGTCTCATGTCTTCTGCCAGTATCCATGAAACTATGGCAGGCTAACTTGTTACTTGTTAGTGTGCAAGTAGGGTAAAATCTTAGACCTGTCAAGCTATTAACCAATATATTACCACTTCTGGATTTATGAAAGGAGATTTAACTTCTTGATTGGTAATTTGACTTTCTAGGGAAGTTTAGAAGTTGTTTTTTTCCCCCAGAAGTATTTATGTCTGTGCCAAACAATGGTATGTTTACAATGTGCTTTTAAAATAATTATTTGCTCTCACAACAATGAAGAGCCTCTTCATTGGTCAACTAGATTAATGCAATTAGGTGGATTGCATTAATGGCCACAGTTCTTCAACCTTTTGGTCAGTGAGATATTAGCAGGTGTAACTCAAGCAGAGCCTTAAAAATGCTTGCGTGATTAGGCTTCCCCTTGTACTCTGCCATTACCATGAGATGAGCAAGCCTGCTAATTCTAGGATGATAATTAGAGGCACATGGAGTAGACACTGTCCCAGCCTTAGATAGCCTAGGCCAGCTGACCCCTAGGTAGCCAAAGGCATGTGAAGGTACAAGCCAAGACTAGCCAAACATCTCTGCTAAGGCCCATCTAGATCAATCAAACTTGACAGCTAAGTAAATGGCTGTTTTGTTGTCTTACGTCATTAATTTTGGTGATAGTTTATTACACAGAAAAAAACTAATTCTCACAGCTTCCCAACTGAATAGATTTTTATTTTCACAGACTTAGGAGAAGGGTGCTCAGAGTTAGCTGCTGGAGCTCCAAACTGCACATCTCAACTCTCAGAGCTACATGAACTCTGCTAACTGTTTATATGTTTTATATGGACAGACTAGGAGGTTTCCTTCCTTCCTTCCCTCCCTTCTTTCATTTGTCGGTTAATTTATTAAAGATTAATAAACTGAAAAAGCCCAGAGATAAACCCACGCACCTATGGTCAACTAATCTATGACAAAGGAAACAAGGATATACAATGGAGAAAAGACACTCTTCAATAAGTGGTGCTGGGAAAACTGGACAACTACATGTAAAAGAATGAAATTAGAACACTCTCTAACACCATACACAAAAATAAACTCAAAATGGATTAGAGACCTAAATGTAAGACTGGACACTATAAAACTATTAGAAGAGAACATAGGGAGAACACTCTTTGACACAAATCACAGCAAGATATTTTTTGATCCACCTCCTAGAGTAATGGAAATAAAAACAAAAATAAACAAATGGGACCTAGAAAGCTTTTGCAAAGCAAAGGAAACTACAAACAAGACAAAAAGACAACCCTCAGAATGAGAGAAAGTATTTGCAAACGAATCAACGGACAAAGGATTAATCTCCAAAATATATAAACAGCTCATGCAGCTCAATATTAAAAAAACAAACCCAATTAAAAAGTGGGCAGAAGACCTAAACAGACATTTCTCCAAAGAAGACATACAGATGGCCAAAAAGCACATGAAAAGCTGTTCAACAACACTAATTATTAGAGAAATGCAAATCAAAACTACAATGAGGTATCACCTCACACCAGTTAGAATGGACATCATCAGAAAATCTACAAACAACAAATGCTGGAGAGGGTGTGGAGAAAAGGGAACCCTCGTGCACTGCTGGTGGGAATGTAAATTGATACAGCCACTGTGGAGAACAGTATGCAGGTTCCTTAAAAAACTAAAAATAGAATTACCATATGACCCAGCAATCCCACTACTGGGCATATACCCAGAGAAAATCATAATTCAAAGAGACACATGCACCCCAATATTCACTGCAGCACTATTTACAATAGCCAGGTCATGGAAGCAACCTAAATGCCCATCAACAGACGAGTGGATAAAGAAGATGTGGCACACATATACAATGGAATATTACTCAGCCATAAAAAGGAACAAAATTGGGTCATTTGTAGAGACGTGGATGGATCTAGAAACTGTCATACAGAGTAAAGTAAGGCAAAAAGAGAAAAACAAATATCATATATTAACGCATAAATGTGGAACCCAGAAAAATGGTACAGATGAACCAGTTTGCAGGGCAGAAATAGAGACACAGACGTAGGGAACAAACATATGCACACCAAGGGGGGAAAGCGGCAGGGGTGGTGGTGGTGGTGTTATGAATTGGGAGATTGGGATTGACATATATACACTAATTAAATTAAAATTAAAATTGTTTTATTAAAAAGATAAAAAATTTAAAAACTCACTTTTAGCAGACAGGTACTGAGCAAAGAGAAAAACTCAAACTCTTGAGGACATACATAGAGGAAAATATTACAGTAGATATAAGTGCTAATAGAGGTGTGTGCATCTGTTGAGAACACAAAGGGTAAATCACAAACCTCTGAGACATAGGCATCATCGGTAGCTTCACTGAAGAGGTGTGGACTCAGGATTATCAAGTAGGCACTGCCACAGTTATTCCTGAGCTCATGCTGGTGCATTCAACATGGATTTTCCTACTCAGGAAATGTACTCTATGCTATGTGCTTTGCTAGGCATGACATACTCGGTTCCTTCAAGGAGTTTGCCTTTTTAGCTTAATTCCAGTAGCTTAGCATTCCCCCCCACCTTATTTAATACATAGCTATCTCTGAGAGAAGTTGCACTTTAATCTGATATCAATAATTAAACCTTATTGTGTTTCAGTTCCTTCCTTCCTCCTTTCTTCCTTTCAATTGTTGACAGAAAGGTTCAGACTGGACTGTTTCAGGATGCCCACCCCCCCACACTGGGGAAAGGCAGGGGGGCCCAGTGATTAGACTGATTCACTGGGTCTAGGTAGTCACCAAGAATGTCTTCATTGTGAACTGGAAGATCTGTTTTTAAGTCCTTTCCCTTCTGAATGTTCAAGGTGGTATAAATACACTGTACTCTGTGTTATCAACTTGGCCCCTATAATCAAGGAAGTAGCCCTCATTCTCAAACTTAAGATACTGTGAGATGGTATCTCAGGGACTCATTGTCTTGACAGCAGGTTCCTTGACTGATATGTGTATACTCAGCTCACAGGTTACACCTCAACATGTTCTGTGCCCATTAGTAAGACTACCTAAGGCTGTACCAACAATGGCAATTCTCACACTTCCTATTCTGCCTCATCCAATCGCTGACTCCAAAACTTTTTGCACCTTATTTGTTAGCTTTTGAAGGAATAAATATATCACATGTACAGACAAATCAATTTTATTTAGTTGCAAGTGACAGAATTCTTTTAAGCAAACAAACAATGGATCTATTTACTCATACAACCATATCATGAAATGACAGCTCTGGCCTTAGGAGAAACTGGAACCAGAGTTGTTATGTGCATTTGCACATTATGTACACAGCACAGGTACCCAGCCAAGGGGGCAAATAGGAGCTGGTATCCAGGAGCTGGTATCCAGCTGGTATCTAGCTCCATTCCCCAAGCTATGCTCTTTGGCATGAGTTTATGTCCAACCAAAGGTACCTTCTGCTCATCTTCAGGGCTAGGTCTTCTCAGAGGCAGTGCATTCCTCTAAGTGGTTCCCTCAGAGGAGATGCCCATATTCTATCTCTCCTCTGCTCATTCTTTGCTCTTTTATTTCAATAAGAGTCTCATTATAGAGCTTATGTGAATGAGATTCTCACAGCTCAAGCGTGTTTGCAGGATATACCTCACTAGCTAACCAAGTGTGATAACTGAGTTGGCATGGCAACAGCATTAGTGATGGTGTCATTCACAGTCATTAGATGATCTTTAATACTAGTTTAGATCATTACTGTGATCATTAAAAGAAATATCATAAAAATTGTGGTAATGGGGAAGTACAAGTCTAGTAACTATAAATCAAGGTTTCCTGTAGAAGAATTTGAGTTTGCATCAGAGGCACCCAGGAATAGAATTGATGCTGAAGGGAAAAAAAGTGAATCACAGTTTGCAAGTGTAACATGAGAAGCTCTTCAGATATGCAGAGGAAATAGGGAAAATGAGAAAGAAGACTATGAACGTACATAATAGAAGGCAGCAGCTTTACCAGATACTTAAAAGTGCTTCTGAAAAGGGAACCCAAACTATGGGAACCAGATTAAATTAGAAAAAATATTATTGAAAATGTTTCTGGATTTAAGAAAAGATCTCACATCGGGATGACCAAAAATTCTTACATATATAGGTAAAATTAATAAAATGATCTCTACACCTAGATATAGTCAGGCAAAATTTTTGAACTATAAAGGGGGAAAATATCCTATGAGTACCACTGACAAGAGGAAGAAAAATGCAGAGCTTATGTACAAAGGCATTAATATTAGACTGGTGACAATTAATTTCCTTCAACAATAAATGCTAGAACACAATGGAGCAACCTTTGGAATTTTGGTACTATGAGAATAAAGATTGTTAGCCCAAATTTTATACCCAATCAAACAGTTATTCAAAACACTTTCCTATAGAACTAGTAAAGATAGTACCCACTAATCTTTTTTTTTTAATACTTCCTTATTGGAGCATAACTGCTTTACAATGTTGCATTAGTTTCTGCTGTAACTAATACTTCTTTGAAAAAGTTACTTGAAGACATTCTCCAACTGGCGAATGAATTTGTAATAATTACATGAGAAATCATTATTAAAATACAAATCTTAATACAAAACTGAAAATAGAACCCTTTGGCATTGGTAGGGTTCATATTTATGGTTTTAACTGTTCTCAAGCAATCCCAAAGGCCTATGATATGTAGCAGTTTTTAATTGTGTGAAGTTGAAAGATGAAGAGTGAATCGCAGAGCTAGGGAACTAATCTCATCAGTAATGCAGCATCAGTATCTTCATATGTGCAATGTTTTCCTTAACTAAGTAAACATTAAACTCTCCTAGATTAAAATATGTTATTTCTTTGTTTTAAAAATAGCCAACAACTGAGAGAAAAACAATAACAAAAGTCAATAAGGCAAGTAACGGGGGACCCTTCAAGGTGGCGGAGGAATAAAACGTGGAGATCACCATCCTCCCCACAAATACATCAAAAATACATCTATGGGTGGAACAACTCCTACAGAACACCTACTGAATGCTGGCAGAAGACCTCAGACTTCCCAAAAGGCAAGAAAAACCCCATGTACCTGGGTAGGGCAAAAGAAAGAAGAAAAAACAGAGACAAAAGAATAGGGACGGGACCTGCACCAGTGGGAGGGAGCTGTGAAGGAGGAAAGGTTTCCACACACTAGGAAGCCCCTTTACTGGCAGAGACAGTGGGGGGATGGGCGGGGGGGAAGGTTCAGAACCATGGAGGAGAGCACAGAAACAGGGGTGCAGAGGGCAAAGTGGAGAGATTCCAGCACAGAGGATCGGTGCCAACCAGCACTCACCAGCCTGAGAGGCTTGTCTGCTCACCCACCTGGGCAGGTGGGGGCTGTGAGCTTAGGCTTGGGCTTCAGTCGGATCCCAGGGAGAGGACTGGGGTTGGATGCATGAACACAGACTGCAGGGGACTAACGCACCACAGCTAGTCGGGAGGCAGTCAAGAAAAGGTCTGGAACTGCCTAAGAGGCAAGAGACCATTGTTTCCGGGTGCGCGAGGAGAGGGGATTCCTTCCCTATCTGCCCACAGGAGGCAGAGTACTGCCTAAACGAGCTCCAGAGACGGGCACAAGCCGCAGCTATCAGCTGGGACCATAGACACGAGTATGAAATGCTAATGCTGCTGCTGCAGCCACCAAGAATCCTGTGTGTGAGCACAGGTCACTATCCACACACCCCCAGGAACCAGTGCAGCATGCAAACGCCAGGGTCCCGTGATGCAGGGACAAGTTCCCCGAGAGAACACACAGTGTGCCTCAGCTGTTGCAAAGTCATGCCTGCCTCTGCCGCCACAGGCTCGACCTGCATTGCTGACCCCCCTCCCCCTGGCCTCAGTGAGCCAGAGCCCCCTAATCAGCCACTGTTTTAACCCTGTCCTGTCTGGGTGGGGAACAGATGCCTGAGGGCGACCTACACACAGAGGTGGGGCCAAAATCAAAGTGGAACACCAAGAGCTGTGCGAACAAAGAAGAGAAAGGGAAATTTCTCTGTGCAGCCTCAAAAGCAGTGGATTAAATCCCCACAAACAACTTGATGTACGCTGCATCTGTGGAATACCTGAATAGACAGTGAATCATCCCAAAATAGAGGCAGTGGACTTTGGGAGCAACTATAGACTTTGGTTTGCTGTGTGAGCCTCACATGTTTCTGATTTTTATGTTTATCTTAGTATAGTTTTTAGTGCTTGTTATCATTGGTGGATTGGTTTATTGTTTTCGTTGCTCTCTTCTATTTTTTATGATTATTCTTTATTTTAATAATTTTATTTAAGTTTAGTTTTTCCTTATTTATAATTTTTTTTCTTTCTTGTTTTCTCCTTTATGAGCCATGGGGCTGACACAGTCTTGGTGCTCTGGCCCGGTGTTGGCCTGAGCCTCTGAGGTGGGAGAGCCGAGTTCAGGACATTGGACCACAAGACACCTCGCAGCCCCATGTAACATCAATCAGCAAAAGCTCTGCCAGAGACCTCCATCTCAATGCGAAGACCCAGCTCCAAGCAATGGCAAGCAAGCTCCAGTGCTGGATGGCCCATGCCAAACAACTAGCAAGACAGAAACACAACCACACCCATTAGCAGAAGCTGCCTAAAATCATACTAATCACGGACACCCCAAAACACACCACTGGAAATGGCCCTGCCCACCAAAATGACATGATCAAGCCCCACCCACCAGAACAGTCACCAGTCCGTTCCACTAGGAAGCCTACACAACCCACTGAACCAACCTTAGCCAATGGGGGCAGACACCAAAAACAATGGAAACAACAAATCTGCACCCTGATAAAAGAAGAATCCAAACACAGTACGGTAAGCAAAATGAGAAGACAAGAAATACGCAGCAGATGAAGGAGCAAGGAAAAAACCTCCCACACTAAACAAATGAAGAGGATAAGCCCAGGACAGATGGCTTCACAGGCGAATTCTATCAAACTTTGAGAACACCTAACACCTATCCTTCTCAAACTCTTCCAACATATACCAGAGGGACAACATATACCAGAGGGAGGAACACTCCCAAACTCATTCTACGAGGCAAGCATCACCCTGATAACAAAACCACCCAAAGATGTCACAAAGACAGAAAACTACAGGCCAATATCACTGATGAACCTAGATGCAAATATCCACAACAAAATACTAGCAAACAGAATCCAACAGCGCATTAAAAGGATCATACACCATGATCGAGTGGGGTTTATTCCAGGAATGCAAGGATTCTTCAATACACACAAATCAATCAACGTGATATACCATATTAACAAACTGAAAGAGAAAACACATATGATCATCTCAATAGATGCAGAGAGAGCTTTCGACAAAATTCAACAACCATTTATGATAAAAACCTTGCAGAAAGTAGGCATAGAGGGAACTTTCCTCAACATAATAAACGCCATATATAACAAACCCACAGCCAACATCATCCTCAATGGTGAAAAACTGAAACCATTTCCACTAAGATCAGGAACAAACAAGGTTGCCCACTCTCACCACTCTTATTCAACATAGTTTTGGAAGTTCTAGCAACAGCAATCAGAGAAGAAAAAGAAATAAAAGGAATCCAAATCGGAAAAGAAGTCAAGCTGCAACTGTTTGCAGATGACATGATACTATACATAGAGAATCCTAAAGATGCTACCAGAAAACTACTAAAGCTAATCAATGAATTGGGTAAAGTAGCAGGATACAAAATTAATGCACAGAAATCTCTGGCATTCCTATACACTAATGATGAAAAATCTGAAAGTGAAATCAAGAAAACACTCCCATTTACCATTGCAACAAAAAGAATAAAATATCTAGGAATAAACCTACCTAAGGAGACAAAAGACCTGTATGCAGAAAATTATAAGACACTGATGAAAGAAATTAAAGATGATACAAATAGATGGAGAGATATACCATGTTCTTGGATTGGAAGAATCAACATTGTGAAAATGACTCTACTACCCAAAGCAATCTACAGATTCAATGCAATCCCTATCAAACTACCACTGGCATTTTTCACAGAACTACAACAAAAAATTTCACAATTTGTATGGAAACACTAAAGACCTGGAATAGCCAAAGCAATCTTGAGAATGAAAAATGGAGCTGGAGGAATCAGGCTCCCTGACTTCAGACTATACTACAAAGCTACAGTAATCAAGACAGTATGGTATTGGAACAAAAACAGAAATACAGATCAATGAAACAGGATAGAAAGCCCAGAGATAAAACAACACACATATGGTCACCTTATCTTTGATAAAGGAGGCAAGAATATACAGTGGAGAAAAGACAGCCTCTTTAATAAGTGCTGCTGGGAAAACTAGACAGATACATATAAAAGTATGAAATTAGAACACTCCCTAACACCATACACAAAAATAAACTCAAAATGGATTAAAGACCTAAATGTAAGGCCAGAAACTCTCAAACTCTTAGAAGAAAACATAGGCAGGACACTCTATGACATAAATCACAGCAAAATCCTTTTTGACCCACCTCCTAGAGAAATGGAAATAAACACAAAAATAAACAAATGGGACCTAATGAAACTTCAAAGCTTTTGCACAGCAAAGGAAACCATAAACAAGACCAAAAGAAAACCCTCAGAATGGGAGAAAATATTTGAAAACGAAGCAACTGAAAAAGGATTAATCTCCCAAATTTACAAGCAGCTCATGCAGCTCAATAATAAAAAAAACAACCCAATCCAAAAATGGGCAGAAGACCTAAATAGACATTTCTCCAAAGATGATACACAGATTGCCAACAAACACGTGAAAGAATGCTCAACATCATTAATCATTAGAGAAATGCAAATCAAAACTACAATGAGATATCATCTCACACCAGTCAGAATGGCCATCATCAAAAAAATCTACAAACAATAAATGCTGGAGAGGGTGTGGAGAAAAGGGAACACTCTTGCACTGTTGGTGGGAATGTAAATTGATACAGCCACTATGGAGAAAAGTATGGAGGTTCCTTTAAAAACTACAAAGAGAACTACCATACGACCCAGCAATCCCACTACTCGGCATATACCCTGAGAAACCATAATTCAAAAAGAGTCATGTACCAAAATGTTCATTGCAGCTCTATTTACAATAGCCAGGACATGGAAGCAACCTAAGTGTCCATCAACGGATGAATGGATAAAGAAGATGTGGCACATATATACAATGGAATATTACTCAGCCATAAAAGAAACGAAATTGAGTTATTTGTAGTGAGGTGGATGGACCTAGAGTCTGTCATACATAGTGAAGTAAGTCAGAAAGAGAAAAACAAATACCGTATGCTAACACATATATATGGAATCTAAGAAAAAGGTCATGAAAAACCTAGGGCTAAGATGGGAAAAAAGACACAGACCTACTACAGCATGGACTTTAGGATATGGGGAGGGGGAGGGGGAGGCTGTGATGAGGTGTGAGAGTGGCATGGACATATATACACTACCAAGCATAAAGTGGATAGCTAGTAGGAAGCAGACACGTAGCACACGGAGATCAGCTAGGTGGTTTGTGACCACCTAGAGGGGTGGGACAGGGAGGGTGGGAGGGAGGGAGATACAGGAGGGAAGAGATATGGGAACATGTGTATATGTTTAACTGATTCACTTTGTTATAAAGCAGTAACTAATACACCACTGTAAAGCAATTATACTCCAATAAAGATGTTAAAAAATAATAATAAAGACGATATAGGCAGTTTACCTGAAAAAGAATTCAGAATGATAGTAAAGATGATCCTAAATCTTGGAAACAGAATGGAGAAAATAAATGTTTAACAAGCACCTAGAAGAACTACAGAATAAACAAATAATGATGAACGGCACAATAAATGAAATTAAAAATTCTCTAGAAGGAATCAATAGCAGAATAACTGAGACAGAAAAATGGAAGGTGAAACAGAAGATAAAATAGTGGAAATAACTACCAAAGAGCAAAATAAAGAAAAAAGAATGAACAGAATGGAAGACAATCTCAGAGACCTCTTGGGTCAACACTAAATCCACCAACATTTAAATAATAGGAGTCCTAGAAGAAGAGAAAAATAAACGGTCTAAGGAAATATTTGAAGATATTTTATTTGAAAACTTCCCTAACATGGGAAAGGAAATAGTTAATCAAGTGCAGAAAGTGCAGAGTCCCATACAGGATAAATCCAAAGACAAACATGCCAAGACACATATTAATCAAACTATCAAAAATTAATACAAGGAAAAAATATTAAAAGCAGCAAGGGAAAAGCAACAATTAACATACAAGGGAATCCTCATAAGGTTAACAGCTGATCTTTCAGCACAAACTCTGCAAGCCAGAAGGGACTGGCAGGACATATTTAAAGTGATGAAAGGGGAAAAGCTATAACCAAGATTGCTCTACCCAACAAGGATCTCATTCAGATTCGACAGAGAAATTAAAACCTTTACAGGGAAGCAAAAGTTAAGAGAATTCAGCACCTCCAAACCAGCTTTACAACAAATGCTAAAGGAACTTCTCTAGGAAGGAAACACAAGAGAAGGAAAAGACCTACAAAACAAAGCCAAAACAATTAAGAAAATGTTAATATGAACATACATATCGGTAATTACCTTAAATGTAAATGCATTAAATGCCCCAACCAGAATATACAGACTGCAGAATGGATACAAAAACGTGACCCATATATATGCTGTCTGAAAGACACCCACTTCAGACCCATGGACACATACAGCCTAAAGGTGACGGTATGGAAAAATATATTCCATGCAAATGGAAATTTAAAAAAAGCTGGAGTACCAATTCTCATATCAGATAAAGTAGACGTTAACATTAAGACTATTACAAGAGACAGAGAAGGGCACTACTTAATTATCAAGAGATGAATCCATGAAAAAGAAATAACAATTGTTAAGTATTTATGCAACCAATATAGGAGCACCTCAATACATAAAGCAAATACTAACAGCCATAAAAGGGGAAATCGACAGTAACACATTCATAGTAGGGGACTTTAACACCCCACTTTCACCAATGGACAGATCATTGAACATAAAAATAAATAAGGAAACACAAGCTTTAAATGATACATTAAACAAGATGGACTTAATTGATATTTATAGGACATTCCATCCAAAAACAACAGAATACACATTTTTCTCAAGTGCTCATGGAACATTCTCCAGAATAGATCATATCTTGGGTCACAAATCAAGCCTTGGAAAATTTAAGAAAACTGAAATTGTATCAAGTATCTTTTCTGACCACAACACTATGAGATAGATATCAATTACAGGAAAAGATCTGTAAAAAATACAAACACATGGAGGCTAAACAATACACTACTTAATAACGAAGTGATCACTGAAGAAATCAAAGAGGAAATCAAAAAATACCTAGAAACAAATGACAATGGAGACACCACGACCCAAAACCTATGGGATGCAGCAAAAGCAGTTCTAAGAGGGAAGTTTATAGCAATACAAGCCCACCTTAAGAATCAGGAAACATCTTGAATAAACAACCTAAACATGCACCTAAAACAATTAGAGAAAGAAAAACAAAAAAAACCCAAAGTTAGCAGAAGGAAAGAAATCATAAAAATCAGATCAGAAATAAATGTAAAAGAAATGAAGGAAACGATAGCAAAGATCAATAAAACTAAAAGCTGGTTCTTTGAGAAGATAAACAAAATAGATAAACCATTAGGCAGACTCATCAAGAAAAAAGGGAGAAGACTCAAATCAATAGAATTAGAAATGAAAAAGGAGAAGTAACAACTGACACTGCAGAAATACAAAAGATCATGAGAGATTACTACAAACAGCTCTATGCCAATAAAATGGGCAACCTGCAAGAAATGAACAAATTCTTAGAAATGCACAACCTGCCAAGACTGAATCAGGAAGAAATAGAAAATATGAACAGACCAATCACAAGCACTGCAATTTAAACTGTGATTAAAAACCTTTCAACAAACAAAAGCCCAGGACCAGATGGCTTCACAGGTGAATTCTATCAAACATTTAGAGAAGAGCTAACACCTATCCTTCTCAAACTCTTCCAAATTATAGCAGAGGGAGGAACACTCCCAAACTCATTCTACGAGGCCACCATCACCTTGATACCAAAACCAGACAAGGATGTCACAAAGAAAGAAAACTACAGGCCAATAACACTGATGAACATAGATACAAAAATCCTCAACAAAATACTAGCAAACAGAATCCAACAGCACATTAAAAGGATCATACACCATGATCAAGTGGGCTTTATTCCAGGAATGCAAGGATTCTTCAATATAGGCAAATCAATCAATGTGATAAACCATATTAACAAATTGAAGGAGAAAAACCATATGATCATCTCAACAGATGCAGAGAAAGCTTTTGACAAAATTCAACACCCATTTATGATAAAAACCCTGCAGAAAGTAGGCACAGAGGGAACTTTCCTCAACATAATAAACACCATATATGAAAAACCCACAGCCAACATCATTCTCAATGGTGAAAACCTGAAAGCACTTCCACTAAGATCAGGAACAAGACAAGGTTGAGCACTCTCACCACTCTTATTCAACATAGTTTTGGAAGTTTTAGCCACAGCAATCAGGGAAGAAATGGAAATAAAAGGAATCCAAATTGGAAAAGAGGAAGTAAAGCTGTCACTGTTTGCAGATGTCATGATACTATACATAGAAAATCCTAAAGATGCTACCAGAAAACTACTACTAGAGCTAATCAATGAATTTGGTAAAGTGGCAGGATACAAAATTAATGCACAGAAATCTCTGGCATTCCTATATACTAATGATGAAAAATCTGAAAGTGAAATCAAGAAAACACTCCCAATTACCACTGTAACAAAAAGAATAAAGTATCTAGGAATAAACCTACCTAAGGAGACAAAAGACCTGTATGCAGAAAATTATAAGACTCTGATGAAAGAAATTAAAGATGAAGATGACGAGATATACCATGTTCTTGGATTGGAAGAATCAACATTGTGAAAATGACTCTACTACCCAAAACAATCTACAGATTCAATGCAATCCCTATCAAACTATCACTGGCATTTTTCACAGATATAGAACCAAAAATTTCACAATTTGTATGGAAACACTAAAGACCCCGAACAGCCAAAGCAACCTTGAGAATGAAAAATGGAGCTGGAGGAATCAGCCTCCCTGACTTCAGACTATACTACAAAGCTACAGTAATCAAGACAGTATGGTACTGGCACAAAAACAAAAAGATAGATGAATGGAACAGGATAGAAAGCCCAGAGATAAACCCACGCACATATGGACACCTTATCTTTGATAAAGGTGGCAGGATTGTACAGTGGAGAAAGGACAGCCTCTTCAATAAGTGGTGCTGGGAAAACTGGACGGCTACATGTAAAAGTATGAGATTAGACCACTCCCTACACCATACACAAAAATTAGCTCAAAATGGATTAAAGACCTAAATGTAAGGCCAGAAACTCTCAAACTCTTAGAGCAAAACATAGGCAGAACACTCTATGACATAAATCACAGCAAGATCCTTTTTGACCCACCTCCTAGAGAAATGGAAATAAAAACAAAAATAAACAAATGGGACCTAATGAAACTTCAAAGCTTTTGCACAGCAAAGGAAACCATAAACAAGACCAAAAGACAACCCTCAGAATGGGAGAAAATATTTGCAAATGAAGCAACTGACAAAGGATTAATCTCCAAAATTTACAAGCAGCTCATGCAGCTCAATAACAAAAAAACAAACAACCTAATCCAAAAATGGGCAGAAGACCTAAACAGACATTTCTCCAAAGAAGATATACAGACTGCCAACAAACACATGAAAGAATGCTCAACATCATTAATCACTAGAGAAATGCAAATCAAAACTACAATGAGATATCATCTCACACCAGTCAGAATGGCCATCATCAAAAAATCTAGAAACAATAAATGCTGGAGAAGGTGTGGAGAAAAGGGAACACTCTTGCACTGTTGGTGGGAATGTGAATTGGTTCAGCCACTATGGAGAACAGTATGGACGTTCCTTAAAAAACTACAAATACAACTACCATACGACTCAGCAATCCCACTACTGGGCATATACCCTGAGAAAACCAAAATTCAAAAAGAGTCATGTACCAAAATGTTCACTGCAACTCTATTTACAATAGTCTGGAGATGGAAACAACCTAAGTGCCCATCATCCGATGAATGGATAAAGAAGATATGGCACATATATACAATGGAATCTTACTCAGCCATAAAAAGAAACGAAATTGAGCTATTTGTAATGTGGTGGATAGACCTAGAGTCTGTCATACAGAGTGAAGTAAGTCAGAAAGAGAAAGACAAATACCGTATGCTAACACATATATATGGAATTTAAGAAAAAAAAAATGTCATGAAGAACCTAGGGGTAAGACAGGAATGAAGACACAGACCTACTAGAGAACGGACTTGAGGATATGGGGGGGGGGAGGGTGAGCTCTGACAAAGCGTGAGAGAGGCATAGACATATATACACTACCAAATGTAAGGTAGATAGCTAGTGGGAAGCAGCCGCATAGCACAGGGAGATCAGTTTGGTGCTTTGTGACTACCTGGGGGGGGGTGGAATAGGGAGGGTGGGAGGGAGGGAGACGCAAGAGGGAAGAGATATGGGAACATATGTATATGTATAGCTGATTCACTTTGTTATAAAGCAGAAACTAACACACCATTGTAAAGCAATTATACCCCAATAAGGATGTTAAAAAAAAGAAAAACACATAACGCAAATGCTAACAGCCATAAAAGGGGAAATCGACAGTAACACAATAATAGAATGGGACTTTAACACCCACTTTCACCATGGACAGACCATCCAAAATGAAAATAAATAGAGAAACACAAGCTTTAAATGACATAATAAACAAGATGGACTTAATAATTATTGGACATTCCATCCAAAAACAACAGAATACACTTTCTTCTCAAGTGCTCATGTAACATTCTTCAGGACAGATCATATCTTGGGTCACAAATCAAGCCTCAGTAAATTTAAGAAAATTGAAATCACATCAAGTATCTTTTCTGACCACAACTCTATGAGACTAGATATCAATTACAGGAAAAGAAACTGTAAAAAATACAAACATATGGAAGCTAAACAATACGCTACTAAATAACCAAGAGATCACTGAAGAAATAAAAGAGGAAATTTAAAAATACCTAGAAACAAATAACAATGAAAACACGATGACCCAAAACGTATGGGATGCAGCAAAACCAGTTCTAAGAGGGAAGTATATAGCAATACAATCCTACCTCAAGACACAAGAAACACTGCAAATAAACAACCTAACCTTATACCTAAAGCAATTAGAGAAAGAAGAACAAAAATAACCCAAAGTTAAAGGAAAGAAATCATACAGATCAGATCATAAATAAATAAAAAACAAATGAAGGAAACAACAGCAAAGATCAATAAGGCAAAAAGCTTGTTATTTGAGAAGATAAACAAAATTGATAAACCACTGGCCAGACTCAACAGGAAAAAAAGGGAGAAGACGACTCAAATCAATAGAATTAGAAATGAAAAAGGAGAAGTCACAACTGACACTGCAGAAATGCAAAGCATCATGAGAGATTACTACAAGCAACTATATACAAAAAAAATAGACAACCTGGAAGCAATGGACAAATTCTTAGAAATGCACAACCTTCCAAGCCTGAACCAGGAAGAAATAGAAAATATGAACAGACCAATCACAAGTACTGAAATTGAAACTGTGATTAAATATCTTCCAACAAACAAGAGCCCAGGACCAGATGGCTTCACAGGCGAATTCTACCAAACATTTAGAGAAGAGCTAAAACCTATCCTTCTCAAAGTCTTCCAAAATATAGCAGAAGAAGAAACACTCCCAAACTCATTCTACGAGGCCACCATCACCCTAATACCAAAACCAGACAAAGATGTCACAAAGAAAGAAAACTACAGGCCAATATCACTGATGAACATAGAAGCAAACATCCTCAACAAAATCCTAGCAAACAGAATCCAATAGCACATTAAAAGGATCATACACCATGATCAAGTGGGGTCTATCCCAGGAATGCAAGGATCCTTCAATATATGCAATCGATGAATGTGATACACCATATTAACAAACTGAAGAATAAAAACCATATGATAATCTCAATAGATGCAGAAAAAGGTTTTGACAAAATTCAACACTGATTTATTATAAAAACCCTCCAGAAAGCAGGCATACAGGGAACTTACCTCAACATAATAAAGGCCATATATGACAAACCCACAGTCAACATCATTCTCAATGGTGGTAAACTGAAACCATTTCCACTAAGATCAGGAACAAGACAACGTTGCCCACTCTCACCACTATTATTCAACATAGTTTTGGAAATTAGCCACAGTGATCAGAGAAGAAAAAGAAATAAAAGGTGTCCAAATCAGAACAGAAGTAAAACTGTCACTGTTTGCAGAAGACATGATACTATATACAGAAAATCCTAAAGACGTTACCAGAAAACTGCTAGAGCTAATCAATAAATTTGGTAAAGTAGCAGGATACAAAATTAATGCACAGAAATCTCTTTCTATACACTAATGATGAAAAATCTGAAAGAGAAATTAAGGAAACACTCCCATTTACCACTGCAACAAAAAGAATAAAATTCCTAGGAATAAACCTACCTAAGGAGACAAAAGACCTGTATGCAGACAATTATAAGACACCAATGAAAGAAATTAAAGTTGATAGAAAGAGATAGAGAGATTACCATGTTCGTGGATTGGAAGAATCAACATTGTGAAAATGACTATATTACAGAAAGCAATCTACAGATTCCATGCAATCCCTATCAAACTACCAATGGTTTTCTTCACAGAACTACAACAAAAAATTTCACAATTTGTATAGAAACACAAAAGACCCTGAATAGCCAAAGCAATCCTGAGAAAGAAAAATGGAGCTGGAGGAATCAGGCTCCCTGACTTCAGACTATACTATAAAGCTACAGTAATCAAGACAGTATGCTACTGGCACAAAAACAGAAATATAGATCAGTGGAATAGGATTGAAAGCCCAGAGAGAAAGTCACACACATATGGTTACCTTATCTTTGTTAAAGGACGCAAGAATATACAGTGGAGAAAAGACAGCCTCTTCGATAAGTGGTGATGGGAAAACTGGACAGCTACATGTAAAAGAATGAAATTAGCACACTTCCTAACACCATACAAAAAAATAAACTCAAAATGGATTAAAACCCTAAATGTAAGGCTATACACTATAAAATCTTAGAGGAAAACATAGGCAGAACACTCTATGACATAAATCAAAGCAAGATCCTTTTTGACCCACCTCCTAGAGAAATGGAAATAAAAACAAAAATAAATGAGACCTAAAGAAACTTAAAAGCTTTTGCACAGCAAAGGAAACTATTAACAAGACAAAAAACAACCCTCAGAATGGGAGAAAATATTTGAAAACGAAGCAACTGACAAAGGATTAATCTCCAAAATATACAAGCAGTTCATGCACCTCAATATCAAAAAAACAAACAACCCAATCCAAAAATGGGCAGAAGACCTAAACAGACATTTTCTACAAAGAAGATATACAGATCGCCAACAAACACATGAAAGGATGCTCAACATCAGTAATCATTAGAGAAATGCAAATCAAAACCACAATGAGGTATCACCTCACACCGGTCAGAATGGCCATCGTCAATAAATCTACAAACAATAAATGCTGGAGAGGGTGTGGAGAAAAGGGAACCCTCTTGCACTGTTGGTGGAAATGTAAATTGATACAGCCACTATGGAGAACTGTATGGAGGTTCCTTAAAAACTAAAGATAGAACTACCGTACGACCCAGCAATCCAACTACTGGGCATATACCCTGAGAAAACCATAATTAAAAAAGAGTCATGTACCACAATGTTCATTGCAGCACTGTTTACAATATCCAAGACATGGAAACAACCTAAGTGTCCACCGAGAGATGAATGGGTAAATAAGATGTGGCACATATATACAATGGAATATTAGCCATAAATAGAAACAAAACTGAATTATTTGTAGTGAGGTGGATGGACCTAGAGGCTGTCATACAGAGTGAAGTTAAGTCAGAAGGTGAAAAAGAAATACCGTATGCTAACACATATATATGGAATCTAAAAAAAATTGTTTTGGTGAACCTAGGGGCAGGACAGGAATAAAGACACAGACATAGAAAATGGACTTGAGGACATGGGGAGGGGGAAGGGGAAGCTGGGACAAAATGAGAGAGTAGCATTGACATACATATACTATCAAATGTAAAACTGATAGCTAGTGGGAAGCAGCTGCATAGCACAGGGAGATCAGCTCGGTGCTTTGTGATCACCTAGAGGGGTGGGATAGGGAGTGAAACAAGAGAGAGGGGATATGGGGATATATGTATAAATATAGCTTCTTCGCAGAAACTAACACAACATTGTAAAGCAATTATACTCTAATAAAGTTGTTAAAAAAAGAAAAACACAAACAAAAAAAAACAAGGCAAGTAATGCTGTGAGGATGTACTCAGTAAAAGTCATGCTAGATATGTCATTTATTTTATTCTATAAGTAGTTATTGAGCACTGACTATGTACTGGTTATTGTCCCAAATCTGGGAAAATGATGAAAAATTTGCCCATATTTGCCCTTAAGGAGCTAATGGAACAATAAAACACTTCTCACAATTAAGCAAACAAGCTAAATGACTACCAATTGTGAAAGGTACTCAGTTAAAGAATAAGGATGTGGACTTACTTTAGATAACATAATAAAACGGGTGGTTAGAAAAGGTGATTTTCAAGCTGAGTCTTGAAGGATAAGATATGTCATCATGGACGTAGTTGGTGGCCTTTTATATCATATGAATTTGGCATTTGTTTAGTCATTAAACAAATTAACAGTGAGATTGGATGACGTGGTTTACATTTTGAAAGATCACTTTGCCATAAGAATGAGGTAGAGGAGGGCAAAGATGGAATCTGTGTTCCATTTGAGTGATGATGACATCCACGTGATAGGTAGAAGGATGGCACAGAAAAGGTTAGTAGCAGTGGAGAAAAAGAGATAAAGTATTCTAGTTTGGGACATAACAAATCTAAGATGTCTGTGAGACATTCAGATGGAGATATCCATCTGAGTAGTTGGGGATTTAATTCTTGAGTTCAGAGAAGTTGAAGGTACAAGTACAGCATATAGTTGAGAACCATCATCATACAGATGACATTTGGAACTGTAGTAATTGATGATGTCATCAAGAAAGAGAGCATGGGGAGAGAAAAGGACCAAAGTTGAATACTGAGTACCATGCAAAACAGGACAAACAGCAACCAGCAACCACACTACGCTTGTCAGAACAACATATCTTGGGGAAAAAACTCTCTTGGATATAGGCATTGTGGCACATATTCAGGTTCCCCATGGCTTGCTACATTCTTGGTCAAGGCTCAGAAATTTAGCAGAGTCAAATACTGGACTCCAGCCCTTGGGCTATGGGACTTTTAGACTATGTGACTGAGAAAGCATCACCCCTTCACTTGGCATAGTGGCATTTATTCAATAGAATGTGAGTGCTAGAATCTTGCTCTAGCCCAGTTCTGCCAACTCCATGTTTATGGTTGATGAAGCAATAACCCCACTCCTGATGTGAGCAGGGAATTGGTATCTAAGACTTGGTTGCAACTGTATGACATGGTGAGTTACTGGCAAGATTTCCTACGTTAGCATTCTGGGTTGGAGAAGCATCAAACCCTCCCATGATCTGACAAGGTTCCTGGGGTCCAAGCCTTTTGGTTGACTAACGTTGACTGGATGAAGCCCTGGGCTATAGCCAGTTTCCGTGGATCTTTGCTGGGGTCCTGCAGGAGATGCTCTCAACCTATCTTCTGATTCTGAAAGTTTGTGTCTATGCACTATATTCCACTGTCAGATACATACCATTCCAATCCTGAGAGCTATGAGACTAGTCACTGGCATCGCTTTAAGAGACACTGGAAGATGGTTAGTAATGGTCGGTTGACTACCCTCAGGAGGCAGATCCTTTCCACCTAGGGCAGACAAAGGAGTTCATTCTTAAGAACCGCCAGGAGGGGCATATTCTTCAGTCTGAAAAGTATAGCTGGGTCAATAGCATCTGCGCCTGTAGCCCAGCAGATGAGAAAATGCTAACAAAATTCACAGCATTACTCTCAAGCCTCCTCCAATGACTCCGGAAGAGAGAAGAGACATCTTACCTAGCTTTCTCAGCCTCTTGTTCTATGGTTCATTGTTGTTAGTTTCATTGGCAGGGTACTAAGTGTTGTGATTCAGTAGAGTTGGCCAGAAGGCACCAGAAGTAGGCAAAAGGGTTGGTATTATTGGCATACACTAAAATCGCTACCCACTGTTCCCCAGCACAACCAGTACAAAATAGCAAGTCCAGCATCATGACATGTTAGTTGAGGTCACCACCTGTGAGAAACACACCAAAGGACTCAGAGTGGCTTAGGTGACAGTTCTCCTAGAAGTACCATGTGTCTCATGATTTCAGATGTTTCCTTTTGAATAGGTGAGTGGCTTCTTTAGAAGTATTCTTGCTGTCTGTCCCATACTTTGGGTCAGTCATCTTGGCAGGGACCTTTGAGTCATCCCATCACCTCCATACTGCTCCTGCACCATGGTGCTGTGATTGCTGAATTCATACATTTGCAGTCAAGATTAAAAAACTGGCATAGTGTACATGGAAAGCATATGGCAAGGTATCTAGGTCCAGAAGTTCAATATCACATGGATAAGGAAAAAGTGGGCTCCCTTGGGTCACTTGGTTGGCTGGACTAGCAATAACCAGTCTAGAGAAAGCAGTGCCTCTCCGTGGTGTCCGCCCACTCCTTAGCACAGAGTGTAGTTTGGACTTCACAACCTCCTGTGAGACTCTGGGTAGTCATAGTAGTAGTGCCTCTAATTTGAAGACTCTAACTGGAAACTATCTTTTATATATATATAAATTTATTTATTTTATTTATTTATTTTTGGCTGCATTGGGTCTTCGTTGCTGCACGTGGGCTTTCTCTAGTTGTGGCAAGCGGGGGCTACTCTTCGTTGCAGTACACGGGCTCCTCATTGTGGTGGCTTCTCTTGCTGTGGAGCACGGGCTCTAGGCACGTGGGCTTCAGTAGTTGTGGCACGCAGCTGGCTCAGTAGTTGTGGTACACGGGCTTAGTTGCTCCTCGATATGTGGGATCTTCCTGGACCAGGGTTTGAACCTGTGTTCCCTGCATTGGCAGGTGGATTCTTAATCATGGCACCACCCAGGAAGTCCTGGAAACTATCTTTTAAGTAAGTCTGAAAAATGATATTTTAGGCTTTACAAACAAGTAGAAAGAAGAGCTGAAAATGGCAGCAAAGGTACAAAGTTTAATAAATAATACTTGGTACTCCTTTGGATTTTCAGTGTCCAAACACACCCTTCTATCCATATTTAACTCCTAAACAACAGCAATATCAGCATCATGCACCCACCTAATAGCATGCATTTAGATATGGCATGAATAAAAAGTTACTGTTACTCTTCCTCTCCCCAAAATAGGGAGATATAAAATCCCATGTTTCCATGTATGGAGGATGTTCATTCCTTTCTCAGCACAGCCAAAATTCTCTTTGATATTCTGTACCCTAAAGACTAAATAATAATTACTACCAATATACTGTATATAAGATAGTGGGAGGGAATTCCCTGGTGGTCCAGTGGTCAGGACATGGTGCTCTCAATGCCAGGGGCTGGGGTTCAATACCTGGTCGGAGAACTAGGATTCTGCAATCCGCATGGCACAGCCGAAAAAAAAAAGATAGTGGGGAAAAGAGAAAGCCATGAAAGTGGCATAAATCATTTCTGCTCACATTCTGTTGGCCAGAACTAGTCACCTAGGCTGGAACCCAGATGCAAGCAGCTGGGAGGTCTGTACCCAGTAGAAAAATAAAAATTGTTTGATGAACAATAGCATTGTCTCTGTCATGCTAAGGGAGCGGAGTGTTTTAGGAAAAATGATCTTCTGATTAAATACATGCACTTATCTCTATTTCCTCAACCCTGGAATAAGCCTCTAAAGGGACAATAAAGAAAAAGAAAGAAAGAAAAAAGGTAAAATTTGAGAAGGACAAACAATGGGTGACAAACAATGAAAGAGTTATTAACACAATGTGGACATGAAGATCAGATGAGTTAGATGGAGAAGTGGTAAATGTTTGAAAAGAAGAGGACAAAGACAAAATAGATGAAAGTCCCACCAACCTCCAACCCCACTGATAACCTTAAGTATTGGAGAAGCAAAGCGCATGGATTAAGTATAGTCACGGTAAAATGTATAACAATCATATAACCTCGATGGCATACAGGAACCTTCTATCGTTCACATGTCTGAAGATTAGCTGGACTGCTCATGCATTTGTGGGTCAGCTGGGGGCGTTTCTCAAGGATGGGCTCAGCTGGGTCTCCTCAGCTGGGGCAGCTGTACTCCACATCCTCTTCCTGAGGCCAGTTTGCTAGCAGTCATGCCTGTCCCTGGTGAGGGCAGAGGCACTGGAGTACAAGGGAACAGTTCTAGACCTCCTAAGGATGGGGTTCAGAACTGGAACACTGTCACTCTGACCTCATTGTACTGGCCAAAGCAAGTCACATAACCCAGCCTAAATTTAAGGGATGAGGAAGAAACTTTGACTCTTTAGTGAGAGGAACTGCCAGGTCATGTGGCAAAGGCCATGGATGAAGGGAGGGGTGAAGAATTAGGTCCATTTACCACAGCAGGACTGAGAGGATGAGATGAAAATGAGAGAACGGCCTGGAAGTCTTATGAAGGGCAGTTAGACCCCCAGATTTCACTCCAGTCCCATGAACAGCAGAGGTGGTGAGGTGATTGCTAAAACAAGGGGAATAAGTTAAGAGTCCGCTTTTTACAAAGTAAGGCATCAGCCTTCTTTCCCCACTTATCTCCCAGAACTCCAGCAGGTCTGGAAAAGAAACTGGTAGTCTTTTCTGGAGAAACTAAATCAACTCTGGGAGAAGAGTTACAGATAATTCTCACCAGGGGCTGAATTTGTGGAGGTACGTAAAAGTAAAATTTTAAAACAAGCAATTATTAATTATATATAACTATATAATTAATCAACAGGTATAATTATTTAATTAAATGAATAAAACATAATAAAATGAATTAATAAAAATATAAATTATATATTATACATACAGTAATTTTAAAACAGGAATGAATTAGAGATGAAGTGACATCAACCTATGAAGACAATTCTCTCAAGAGGTGGAGATGAGAAATGAGGTGGCAGATGGAGGAATGTGTGTGTTCAACTAATATTTTAAAATCTATTTTATGATGCAGAAGAAATAGGGCATAAAAGAAGCCTGAAAAATCTTTCAGAAGATAAGGATCTGCTATCAACCAGAACACAGGTAATTCTGGAGAATTCGGGAGCCTCAGCAACATGGATCTCTGTTCAGGAATTTGGAGACATAAATGTTTCTATTTGTTACTTTGCAGCATCATGGATTTACCTCAAGATATATATACATATATCAAGCATATATATACATATATATATATATAAAGATGATATATATATCATATATCCATGATGCTGCAAAGTAACAAGCAGAAACATTTATGAACATACACACACATATATAATAAGTTCATATACATATATACACACACATATATAAATGGGGGACATGAAGTCAATATATAAGATGCTAGTAATGGTAATATTTATGTGGTGGGATGAGTGACTTTGTTCATCATGGTTTTCTGTACTTTCTAAATTTTATATAATAAACATGTTATTTTCAAATCTAGGGGAAAATATCTGCTTATTTATTTTCTTCAGAAAATAGATGTTCCTGGAAGGACAGGTTGACTACCAAGGAAGTGGTGCTTTAACTAAGCTGGCATAATTTAAAATACCCTGTCTTTTTAGGAACAATCTGCCTGAGGGGATGAATGGCTGGTTTAACAGAATCCTGAAAGAAAACCATTCCATCTCATCCCTGCGCCTGCTCCTCTCCCTGCTTCGTTGTGCCCTTTCTTCACCACATCACAGTTGTCTCAGCCTCCCTTTCACTGTTTCACATGTTTTGTCTCTCACTCCCTCAGGCTATTTTTGGTTCACCCCCTCCCACTGCCTGATCTATTTTCATGTAAGGAACATGATTTCTGAGAGTCCTACTTCATTTTTTCTCGTCCCCCTGTGGACTGGCCTAAATGCAGGTTGTCGGAGAATTCTGTTGCACCAACTTCAGGGAATGGATTAAATCACTAATAGATCATTCTTTCTCAGGACCTAGAAAAAAGTGCAAATAGACCAGTTGTGTGGTCTCAGCTCCCTATGATGCCACTCTGATGTACTATGACCCCAGAATCTCTCTAATTCTCGGTCTCTCTGGCTTCCCTCTTGAGCTCTTAAACCAAATGAACCTGGGTTAAAAACCCTACCCCTGATTATCTGTGTGACTTTGGGGAAGTTCTTAGGCTGCCTATGTCTAGGAGTCCTTTTTTGTAAGATGGGCATAATTACACCCATGTCACTGAATGCAAGGCTGGAGAACAGCTGCCCCAGCCAGAAGAGGGGTTCAGCAACTAACCATTTTCATCCTTTTCTTCCTACTTGAGCTCCCAACTTCTTCTGTTCCAGTTTATTTTAAGTAGCACACTACAGTGCTCCTGTCACAAGATAAGGGATGCCCTGCCTTCATCTCCACAGCTGTGTCTGTGCTAAGCTGTAATACAAGTGGAGACAGAAATCAAGGATCTTAAGGGAATGACAGTAGAGAGCTTCTCTATGAAGGGGATCTTTCTCAGTTAAAACAAACACACATATAACAACCTGCCTGTCTCCCGCACGTCCCTGGAGGATCTTAGGCATCTACTGACCCACGTACTAGGATAAGCTCTTATTTTTTAACCTTGTTTAAACCTCAAGCAGCCCTGTGAGATATCGTCATCCTGATAGCATAGAGAAGAAAGTGAAGCTCAGAGAGGTTGCTCAAAGTCCAGGTGCTATAAGTTCTGGAGACAAGATTTGATCCTACAAGACATCTGTACTCTGTGTAAGCTCTTAGGTGGATTCACCTGCCTTGATTTTACCGCAGTTTCTGTTCCCTGTTGCAAGTAGGGCCACGATAGGAAACTGAGTTTAAAGATACTAATAAATCCATAACATTGACATCTCTTCAGTTGTTAACCTGTTCCCTTTGAAAAGGCTCTTCCCTCTCTTTGTTTCTTATTTGTTACCTTCCTCTTAATAATTTATGATTCATTGGATTGGCTTTTCAGAATTATCAAGGGACTTATCCATTCATCTGTTTACACCTTCTACATTCATCAGCCTGTGGTGTGCTGAGAACTGTATGAGACACTAAAGATACACAGATATTGATGAAGTCACAGCCTGTAAGTGTGCTGTGACCAAGTCTAATTCGGGTGGGCGTCGGGGTGGAGCATCAAGGAATGCGAACTCTCTCCAGGCAAGGGAGAGAGGATGCATTTTTAGGGGGCATTCAGCCACAAGTACCAGAAAACTCAATGCAAATCAAGTTAAGCAATAAGAAAATCATCTTACAAAACACCACATCCAAGTCATGGAAAGCAAAAGTTATAGTCTGGCCATGGCACCAGCTCCATTTCTCTGCTATTCTCACAGCTCTGCCCTATTTTGTGGGCTGAATTTGACCTCAGCTTCCCTAACTGGCTGCAAAATAATGGCCAGCAGCTTCTTTGTGTCCAGTAGGAAAGAGAGAAAAAACTCTGCTCCAACTGTGGAAAAACCTTTCTTTCCTTCAGTCATTTCAGAGCATATATCTGCTCTTGGGACAATAACATTCACCTGGAACATTGCAAGCGAAGGGTTTTAACTAAAAAGACCCCTTCCCTGAAATAAACTTCTCTTGAGTCATATGCATGGTATAGGAAGTGATATAAAGGAGGAAGAAAATAGTTGCTGGGTGGGCAACCAACAAAGCCCACAGCAGTAGGATTCAGAGGGAAAATGACATTTGAGCTGGGTATTGATGGATAAATAAGAGCTCATGGGACACAGAAGGGTCAGAGTGTTTCCAGTGAAGGAAACAGCTTGTGCCTTTGCCCAAGGACCAGACACCCTTGATACCTCTGGTGGCAGTTAGGTGGCAACAAAGTGGAAGGAGGCAAAGAGGGCTTAAAAGAGGTGGGGGCAATCTAGGAAGGGTCTTGCATCCTTTGTAAGGTATTTGTTTTCAATCTGCAGGCAGTGAAGAACCAGGGGCAGTTTTCATTTTACAGCAGGGAATGTAGAATAAAATTTCTCTCAGGATGATTAACTCCATAAGCTGGAGTATAGAAGAATGGAAAGGCTAGAAGCAAAAAGACTGCAAAAAAGTTTCAGGAGAAAGATATTGAGTTCCTGGCTTATCAAGCTGGGATGGATGCAGCACTAAGGAGGTGGAAGGGGCCTTTGTGAGGTCACATTTTATCCTGAAGTCCCTAGTCAGGGTCACCAAAACACAAGAATGAATTGACTGTGATGACTGGGTGGGAGAGTAAGGCTAGTCAGGCACATATCTAACCCCACAACTAGGGGGCTAGAGCCCTCAGTGTAGAGAGGGAGGAGAGGATTACATTCAGCTTCCTTACTTCCTGGGCTTGTCTGGGTCTGCCATGTTGATCCTTTGCAGAGAGGCTTCTGAGTTAATAATAATTCATGATCTCAGGAAGAGATGGAGAGAGCCTCAGCGCCCACTCAGTGGAGCATGGAGTTCATCTCTCTGGTTCATCGTTGGCTGTTTCTTCTTTTCACTTTTACTCTGACACTGGCAGATCCCTAATCTTGTTACCAGAGGCTGTTTCAGCAATTACTGAGGCTGATATAACAGGTGGTCAGGATAGGTTTGGGACTTGAGGATCGGGTCAATTAGAACATTTCTCAGGCAAAACCCACTGCCAATTGGTAACAGAGGAGAAGGCTCTCATCTACCCCTGGGCCATGGTCTAGGGGTGCAAGGACTGGAGTATGTATTCCTTGATGGTCTTTTATTCTAGAATTCTAAATCTTCTGGAAATTTTTTTCCACCCTAATAAATCACCACGCAACTCCTACAACTCTAAGAAGGAAATCTGGTGGCAGGGAATTTACTAACTGGGATGGGAATAGTGGAAAGGAGTAGTGTCCCACCCATGGCATAGCATCAAGATGGGGTGCTCATCTTACTTCACAGCTCCTCTGTAATGGATCATTCTTGCCGGGATACAAACAGGCTGTAGTGTCTCACACAGTAAAAACAACAACAACCAAGACAGACACCTCTTAGACCTCTTGTACTCTCCAATTACCAATCCATTTCTCTTTTTCCTTCCATAGGAAATGACTCCGAAGAGTTGTGCAAACTCTGTTTCTGCTTCCCTGCTTCCCATTTTCTCCTTAATCCACTCCGATCTGGTTTCTATCTCTGCCACTGAGGGAACTACCCTTATTAGGATATCAATCATTTCAATCTGGGTAAACTCAACGGACAGTTCTCAATCTCATTACTTATTCTCTTGGAACATTTGACCCATTTGGTCATTCCTCCTTTTTGAAACCTTTCTCAATAGCTTTCATGTCAACAAACTTTTCTGGCCATCTGCCTACATCACCGGCCACTTCTTGGTCTCCTTGGCTATATCCTCCTTTAACTGACCCTGAAAAGTTGGAGTGTCCCAAGTCTCAGTGGACCTCTTTCCATCTCATATGTTCTCACTCCCTGAATGAGCTCATCTAGTTACATGGCTTTAAATACCATCCATATGCTGAGGAATCAAAAACGTACTCCTGCAGTCCTGAGCATGCATCATACTTGTGTATCCATCCACCTAAAAGGAGCCTCCATGTGGATGTCTACTATAAGCAACTTGTGATATTGTGTGTCATCTGCTTTATAATACTGCAACAGAGAGTGTGTGCTCCAGAAGTGGGTACTAGTTGCTTCAAGGTAAAGACAGTTGCTCTAATCAGGAATGTGCACTACAGCTGGCTTCATTACAGAAAGCCCATTCTCCAGAGGCAGCTCCTACAAGCACTTCAGCTATCTTTAACTCTGATCAACACCAGACATTTTGCTAATTAGCAAGCTGAAGTCAAAACTGGGTTTTCATTTGTGAAATTAGTGGCTTGTTAATCAGCATAATGGATGTTAGAAATGGGCTTTCATGGGTCAAATTGGAGGTAATCAAGATACGGGAACTGGCTAAAATATTTTAGGGACATTCTCTACCCATATAAAACAGGATATAAGATTTTAACAAGGCTGATAGGCTGTCCCTTTAGGGATAGTACCTGGTTCTTATACTTGATTCTTAAGCAATTCTGTTTCCAGCCATTAGGGCAAAGGATTTCTGGATGTCTGACCGCCCTGAAGTATTACCTTCTGCTGGGTGAATGCCTCATGCAATGTAGTACTTGTAGTACTAGAAGGCCAGTGAGTTGGGGCTACATCAGACTTACAAAGCACGTGTATAAATTGCTTTGTGCCTACTTGTTATGTCTGCATATGTGGTAAAATCTGACCTGAGACTTGCTCTCTTTGTAACTTGGTAATGAGGTTGTGGGGGTAACTAACTGATTTATCCATTTCAACATTTTCCGTGGCTGTAGTTGTGTACCACAATGAACCTAAGAGTTGTGCATTATCAAACTGGCTTATGTCAGTTTTCAATACAGTTAAACATAACATGGGCAAAACAGAATGCTTTATTTACCACCCCCTCCATAGTGTCCTCCCACAGGTTTCCCCTTCACAGTAAATGGCGCCCAGTTGCTCAGGCCCAAATGTAGTACCTTGCCTCACACCCACAGCATTTCCACCAACGGGTTGTCTTGATCCTATCTTCAAAGCATATCCTTAACTTGCGCACTTTTCTTCATGCCCACCATTCATTTCTCATCTCTACTACTACAGTAGCCTCCTAACCCATCTTCCTATTTCTACCATTGCCTCTGGTCAATTCCCAGACAGCTGCCAGACAGTCTGTCTAAAATGTCAAAGAGATCACATTATTCTCCTGCTCTAACCCCTGCAAAGTTTCCTATCCCACTCAGAATAAAATTTCAACATGTTACCGTGTCGTCTAAGATCCCCTGTAATCAATCCCCTAACCACCTCTCCCACTCTTATCTCATTCCACACTCAACAGTTGTCAAACCTCCCTCTATTCCAACTTCTCAAACTCCTTCCTGTGTCAGGGCCTTTACACTTGCTGCTTCCTCATCAGAAATTCTCTTTCTCTGCATCTCTTCTCATGTTACCTCTTCAGAGAGGACTTCCTTACCAACCACCCAGTCTAAAATGGCCCCCTTCCTGTCATTTTCTATCCTGTTGCCTGCTTTACTTTTCTTCTTAACACATATCTTATGAATTGACATGATAATATATCTTCCTTGTTATATTGTGATCTATTTCCTCCATGAGAACAAACGCTCCATGAGGGCACAGACTGTATTTACAACTTGTTAACTGCATCCCCAGTGAAGACAACAGTGCTGGGCACAGAGTAAATAAATATTCCTTAAACATTTGTGGAATGAATTAATGGTCCCAATATTCTGACATCTTTCTGCCATGTTATGATGTCCAAACCCACTGCAATGAGAAAGGCAACCAGGGAGAGATGTCTCTCTGTGAGATATGCTCATATTCACCCATTCATTGATGTAGCTAAACTTTCTTGCATGCCTTCTATCAATCAGACCCTGTGGTAGGTACGGATGCAAATGTGAGCAAGTCAGACACATTTTCTACCTTCGTGGAACTTACCATCCTGTGGGAATCACAAATATTTAACAATAACAAATAATTACAAATTATGAGGAGAGTTATAAATGAAAAACAATAGAGCAGCCAGATAGAGAATGGCAGTGGAACACTGCAGAAGGTGGTTAGAGGCAACATGTCTGAAGAGATGACTTTATGCTGAGGCCTGTAGGATGACAATGTGCTGTGCAATACATGGTAAAGAGGATGGCAAGTGCAAAGTCCCTGAGGCAGGAAAGAGGTGAGTCTATTCACAGGACTGAATGACCTACATGGCTAGAGAGATGTGACTGAGGGATGGGAGCCATGTTTGAAAATGAAAAGAAAAGAAGAGCTGGGTAACCAGGGTTTACCCAAAGTGGGTATTATATTTTATATTAATTGCAAAGCATTGAAATATTTTGGGCTTAGTGAAATTATCATATTTTAAAAGTTGCTCTGGCAGCTGGGTGGAAAAAGGATGGGTGTGAGGTTGGGGTCAGGGTGAAAGCAAGGAGGTCAGTTAGAAGGTGATTGTGATGGTTGAGCTGGAAATGATGGAGGCTTGAACTAAAGTGGTAGCAGGGGAAAGGGTAAGATGTAGCCACATTAGAGATATATCTTGGCCACATTAGAGATATATTTTGGAGGTAGAATCAATAGGAACTAGAAAAGAATGGAATGTGGGTACCCAGGGCTAGGTACATAATGGATCTTCAAAAAACATGTGATTAAATTGTATTTGGGGGGAAAGAGGAAAAAGAAAAATGTTTCTCAAAGTTTTGGGTTTCACAACAAGGAGGAAGGGCATTGTTGTTTTCTGAGACGATAGGGAAGACAGAAACAGCTTTGAGAGGAAAACTCACTTCTGATGTGAACATGTGAAATGTGAGATGGCCATGGCACATCATGTTAAGTAAGCAGTTGAATACGCAAGTGGAGAGTAGGAGAGAGGTCTGGACTGGAGACTGCAGTTTTGTTTCCATGAGAATACAGATGGTAGTTATAGCTATGGAAATGGAGATCATCACCCAGGAAAGACTAGTGAAGAGAAAACATCTCAGAAAGAGGTGATGGGGAAGTCTAACAGTCTCGGTCAATTAGAAGAGGAGACACTTGGGGGAAATCTGACAAAAGTGAATAAGGAAATCTGGGAGTGTGTGACCTCCTGGGGACAAAAGAGGAAAGTGTTTCTAGTAGGAATTTTGTCAGGTTGAATGCTGGTAAAACACTCAGAAAGATGAGGAGAGAACAGTGTCGATTGCATTTGGCAAGATGGAGGTTGTTAACTTTGACAAGAGTAGTTTCAGTTGAGTAATGGAGAAAATTCAGACTTTGGGTGAAGAGTAAATTGCAGATGGAGAGTGGAGACAGCTTGTGTAGAAAAACCTTTTAGGAAGTTTGTGAAGAGGAACAGAAAAATGTTGCAACAACAGAGAAGTATGTGGGGTGGAGGAAGACTCACAATGTGTTTTTGTTTTTAAGATGGGAGATCATAGTGTTTGCTTGATATTGACAGGACTGTTTCTATAGAGAGGGAAGGATTGTACAGAAAAAGAGGAGAGGATGCCTTTAAAAGTCAACAGGGAACAGGATCTAAAGTAGAAGCAAAGAGATTGATAGGATTTTGTTAGGAGAATTTTTATGTCATTGATGCAGGATGTAAAGAGTACTTACACCTCTTATTTTGTTGCTTAGGCCCCAAATCTGAGAATAACAGATGGTGAGTATTCCTGAATTCTGAAGTAAGGCATGGCATCATTTATGCAGGGCCTAGAAAGAGGCAGACCCAAACCTGTTTTGTCTCATTAGCCCATTAACCAACTCCAGGGAATATAGGAGAAGTTGGTGACGAGTGAAGAATCTTGGGGGAGATCCCCTCCACTTCAAGCCAATGATGGGAAGTCTTCATATAACCACTTGGGAAGCTTGATATATATTCCCTGAAGCTTGGGGCACTCAGGGACCTACCTGACTAAACCTGAAAAAGTCAACAGATGAAGAGCTCCAAGAAATGTCTGGTAGCAAAACAAAGAGAGCCTCATGGAGGATGGCTTGTATTTCCAAAGTCATCAGATACAAAATGTTTTCCCCTATGGGTCATATGTAGACCCCCAAGAAAAGTACGTGGTTTTAGGGCTTCTGATAAGGAACTTTCCCATTACAACAGTCTGGAGAGATGAGGTACAATTTCCAAGAAAGTAAGTCTGTGCTGAAGGGCCAGAATCCAGGGACGACAGGGGAATCATAAAAATCCCATTGGAAGATGGCAGAGGAGTAAGACCTGGAGATCACCTTCCTCCCCACAAATACATCAAATATACATCTACGTGTGGAATAACTCCTACAGAACACCTACTGAACGCTGGCAGAAGACCTCAGACTTCCCAAAAGGCAAGAAGTCCCCACATACCTGGGGAGGGCAAAAGAAAAAAGAAAAAACAGAGACAAAATAGGGATGGGACCTGCACCTCTGGGAGGGATCTGTGAAGGAGGAAAAGTTTCCACACACTAGGGAGGTCCCTCACTGGTGGAGACACGGGGGGGGGGGGGGGGGCGGGAGGAAGCTTTGGAGCCACGGAGGAGAGCACAGCAACAGGGCTGCGGAGGGTAAAGTGGAGAGATTCCTGCACAGAGGATCGGTGCTGACCAGCACTCACCAGCCTGAGAAGCTTGTCTGCTCACCCGCCGGGGTGGGCAGGGGCTGGGAGCTGAGGCTCGGGCTTCGGAGGTCAGATCACAGGGAGAGGACTGGGGTTGGTTGCATGAACACATTAAGAAGGGGGCTAGTGCACCACAGCTAGCCAGGAGGGAGTCTGGGAAAAAGTCTGGAACTGCCTAAGAGGCAAGAGACCACTGTTTCAGGGTGTGCAAGGAGAGGGGATTCAGAGCACCGTCTAAACGAGCTCCAGAGACGGGGACGAGCCACAGCTATCAGTGCGGACCCCAGAGATGGGCATGAAACGCTAAGGCTGCTGCTGCCGCCACCAAGAAGCCTGTGTGCAAGCACTGGTCACTATCCACACCTCCCCTCCCGGGAGCCTGTGCAGCCCGCCACTGCCAGGGTCCCATGATCCAGGGACAACTTCCCCAGGAGAACACACGGCACACCTCAAGCTGTTGCAACGTCACTCTGGCCTCCGCTGCCACAGGCTCACCCCGCATCCGTACCCCTCTCTCCTCCTGGCCTGAGTGACCCAGAGCCTCCTAATCAGCCGCTCTTGAAGCCCCTACTGTCGGGGCAAAGAACAGATGCCAGAGGGCAACCTACATGTAGAGGCGGGGCCAAATCCAAAGCTGAACCCCAGGGGCTGTGTGAACAAAGCAGAGAAAGGGAAATCTCTCCATGTAGCCTCAGGAGCAGCAGATTAAACCTCCACAATCCACTTCATATACCCTACATCTGTGGAATACCTGAATAGACAATGAATAATCCCAAAATTGAGGCAGTGGACTTTGGGAGCAACTGTAGACTTGGGGTTTGCTTTCTGCATCTAATTTGTTTCTGGTTTTATGTTTATCTTAGTTTAGTATTTAGAGCTTATTATCACTAGAAGATTTGTTTATTGATTTGGTTGCTCTTTTTTTTTGTATATATACAGATATAGATATATATATGTACATATTTTTTTCCTTTTTCTCTTTATCCAAGTGGGTACTTGTATGCTTCTTTCTGTGATTTTGTCTATACATGTTTGTTTTTACCATTTGTCCTAGGGATCTTTCCGTTCATTTTATTTATTTATTTTTAGCACAGTTTTTAGCACTTCTTATCATTGGTGGATTTGTTTATTGGTTTGGTTGCTCTGTTCTTTATTACTTTTTTTATTTTAGTAATATTTTTCTATTTTTATTTTAATAACTTTATTTTATTTTATTTTAGATTTTTCTTTCGTTCTTTTTTTTTCTCCCATTTCTTCTGAACCGTGTGGCTGACAGGGTCTTGGTGCTCCAGCCGGGTGTCAGGCCTGAGCCTCTGAGGAAGCAGAGCCAAGTTCAGGACCTTGATCCACAAGAGACCTCCAAGCCCCAGTTAACATCAATCGGCAAGAGCTCTCCCAGAGATCTCTGTCTCAACACTAAGACCCAGCTCCACTCAATGACCAGCAAGCTCCAGTACTGGACACCCCACAACAAACAACAAGCAATACAGGAACACAACCCCACCCATTGTCAGAGATGCTACTTAAAATCATAATAAGGTCACAGACAGCCCAAAACACACCAATGGGGCTTTCCCGGTGGTGCAGTGGTTGAGAGTCCGCCTGCCAATGCAGGGGACGCTGGTTCGTGCCCCGGTCCGGGAAGATCACACATGCCGCGGAGTGGCTAGGCCCGTAAGCCATGGCCGCTGAGCCTGCGTGACCGGAGCCTGTGCTCCACAACAGGAGAGGCCACAACAGTGAGAGGCCCGCGTACTGCAAAAAAAAAAAAAAAAAACCACACCACTGGACATGGCCCTGCCCACCAGAAAGACAAGATCCAACCTCATCCACCAGAACACAGGCACCAGTCCCCTCCACAAGGACGCCTACACAACACATTGAATCCACTGGGGGCAGACACTGAAAACAACGGGAACTATGAACCCGCAGCAAGCAAAAAGGAGACCCCAAACACAGTCAGTTAAGCAAACTGGGAAGACAGAGAAATATGCAGCAGATGAAGGAGCAAGATAAAAACCCACCAGACCAAACAAATGAAGAGGAAATAGGCATTCTACCTGAAAAAGAATTCAGAGTAATGAGAGTAAAGATGATCCAAAATCTTGGAAACAGAATGTAGAAAATACAAGAAACATTTAACAAGGACCTAGAAGAACTAAAGAGCAAACAATGACGAACAGCACAATAAAAAAATTAAAAATTCTCTAGAAGGAATCAATAGCAGAATAACTGAGGCAGAAGAAAGGATAAGTGACCTGGAAGATAAAATAGTGGAAATAACTACCACAGAGCAGAATAAAGAAAAAAGAAAGAAAAGAATGGAGGACAGTCACAGAGACCTCTGAGACAACACTATATACACCAACATTTAAAGTATAGGGGTCCCAGAAGAAGAATAGCAAAAAAAAAAAAAAAAGGGACTGACAAAATATTTGAAGAGATTATAGTTGAAAACTTCCCTAATATGGGAAAGGAAATAGTCAATCAAGTCCAGGAAGCACAAAAAGTCCCATACAGGATAAATCCAGGGAGAAACACACCAAGACACATATTAATCAAACTATCAAAAATTAAATACACAGAAAAAATATTAAAAGAAGCAAGGGAAAAGCAACAAATAACATACAAGGGAAACCTCATAAGGTTAACCACTGATCTTTCAGCAGAAACTCTGCAAGGCAGAAGGGAGTGGCAGGACATATTTAAAGTGATGGAAGGGAAAAATCTACAACCAAGATTTCTCTACCCAGCAAGATCTCATTCAGATTCAATGGAAAAATTAAAACTTTTAGAGATAAGCAAAAGCTAAGAGAATTCAGCACCTCCAAACCAGCTTTACAACAAATGCTAAAGGAACATCTCTAGGCAGGAAACAAAAGGGAAGGAAAAGACCTACAATAACAAACCCAAAACAATTAAGAAAATGGTAATAGGAACATACATATCAATAATTACCTTAAATGTAAATAAATTAAATGCAATCAGAGAAGAAAAAGAAATAAAAGGAATCCAAATTGGAAAAGAAGTAAAACTGTCACTGTTTGCAGATGACATGATACTATACATAGAGAATCCTAAAGATGCTACCAGAAACCTACTAGAGTTAATCAATGAATTTGGTAAAGTAGCAGGATACAAAATTGATGCACAGGAATCTCTCACATTCCTATACTCTAAGATGAAATAACTGAAAGAGAAATTAAGGAAACACTCTCATTTACCATTGCAACAAAAAGAATAAAATACCTAGAAATAAACCTACCTAAGGAGATAAAAGACCTGAATGCAGAAAACTATAAGACAAGATGAAAGAAATTAAAGATGATACAAACAGATGGAGAGATATACCATGTTCTTTGACTGGAAGAATCAACACTGTGGAAACGACTATAATACCCAAAGCAATCTATAGATTCCATGCAATCCCTACAAACTACCAATGGCATTTTTCACAGAACCAGAACAAAAAATTTCACAATTTGTATGGAAACACAAAAGACCCCAAATAGCCAAAGCAATCTTGAGAACAAAAAAATGGAGCTGGAGGAATCAGTATGACTTCAGACTATACTACAAAGCTACCGTAATCAAGACACTATGGTACTGACACAAAAACAGAAATATAGATCAATGGAACAGGAGAGAAAGCCCAGAGATAACCCAGGCACATATGGTCACCTTATCTTTGATAAAGGAGGCAAGAATATACAATGGAGAAAAGACAGCTTCTTCAATTAGTGGTGCTAGGAAAACTGGACAGCTACATGTAAAAAAATGAAATTAGAACACTTCCTAACACCATACACAAAAATAAAATGGATTAAAGACCTAAATGTAAGGTCAACAGTATAAAACTCTTAGACGAAAACACAGGCAGAACACTCTATGACATAAATCACAGCAAGATCCTTTTTGACCCACCTCCTAGAGAAATGGAAATAAAAACAAAAATAGACAAATGTGACCTAATGAAACTTAAAAGCTTCTGCACAGCAAAGGAAACCATAAACAAGACAAAACTACAACCCTCAGAATGGGAGAAAATATTTGCAAATGAAGCAACTGACAAAGGATTAACCTCCAAAATTTACATGCAACTCAGTATCAAAAAAACAAACAGCCCAATCCAAAAATGGGCAGAAGACCTAAACAGACATTTCTCCACAGATATACAGATTGCCAACAAACACATGAAGGGATGCTCAGCATCATTAATCATTAGAGAAATTCAAATCAAAACAACAATGAGGTATCACCTCACACCAGTCAGAATGGCCATCATCAAAAAATCTAGAAACAATAAATGCTGGAGAGGGTGTGGAGAAAAGGGAACACTCTTGCACTGTTGGTGGGAATGTAAGTTGATACAGCCACTATGGAGAACAGTATGGACGTTCCTTAAAAAGCTAAAAATAGAACTACCATACGACCCAGCAATGCCACTACTGGGCATATACACTGAAAAAAACATAATTCAGAAAGTGTAATGTACCAAAATGTTCATTGCAGCACTATTTATAATAGCCAGGACATGGACGCAACCTATGTGTCCATCAATAGATGAATGAATAAAGAAGATGTGGCACATATATACAATGGAATATTACTCAGCCATGAAAGGAAACAAAATTGAGTTATTTATTGTGAGGTGGATGGACCTAGAGTCTGTCATACAGAGTGAAGTTAAGTCAGAAAGAGAAAAACAAATACTGTATGCTAACACATATATATGGAATAAAAAAAATGGTTCTGATTAACCTAGGGGCAGGACAGGAGATGCAGACATGGAGGATTGACTTGAGGACACGGGGAGGGGGAAGGATAAGCTGGGATGAAGTGAGAGAGTGGCATGGACATATATATACACACTACGAAATGTAAAACAGATAGCTAGTGGGAAGCAGCCACATAGCACAGGGTGATCAGCTCGATGCTTTGTGTCTACCTAGAGGGCTGGGATAGGGAGGGTGGGAGGCAGACAGCAGAGGGACGGGATATGGGGATATATGTATACGTATAGCTGATTGACTTTGTTGTAAAGCAGAAACTAACACACCATTGTAAAGCAATTATACTCCAATACAGATGTTAAAAAAAAAAAACTGGGCAAATTAAAAAACAAACAAAAAAATCCCATTGGAGAGGATATTTCCCACTGATAAGAAGCCTCCAGTGGGGAGATATGTGAATGACCCACAAAAGTGATCTCTAAGATTTAAATGTGTGTTCCTGACACACAGAGAGCCCTCATGCCATGATACAAACACATGAGCAAAGGAAGACTGCGGCCTTTTCTCTGATCACTATTCTCCTGAGCCCAGCCCGAGAAGGGGGCAGAAATAGGATTTAGAGAGTTGGAAAGAGGCAGAGAAGAAAAATAAAAGTAGAAGAGGACAAAGAGTGAAGAAAGCAGTCTCAGCCTGCTTCATCCCAAGCTTCTGTACCTTAGTGAGTCTCCAGCTGATATATGGGCCCAGCAGTGGGGTACTTCAATTGGGTGAGAAACTGGAGCACCAATATCCGACTGCCTGTACTTTCTAATAGTTTATAAGCCAGGTTTTTCATTAATGCCTTAGAATGACGGAAAAAATAAGGATATGCCCAGGAGTCATCCAGTGATTGGGAAGAATAATTCCACAAGGTGTAAAACGGGGCAGTGGTGAGAGAGAATAAAGTCGCTTTTTGCCTTCCCCTTTCTCATTCCAGCTTGTTCAGTAAACTGATAATAGTTTACATTTGTTTCTATCTTAAAACTCTGTGATGTTTACACTCTTGCAGTCCAAATAAAACCTGGGTATGACGATTTATAAGCACTGCCATATTTCCTGTTCTATCATGTTTTAGACCAGGTTTGCACATTGAAAAGCATCCCAACCCTAGAAGGTAGCAAAAATGAATGATGCAGGCCAAGAGCAACACAGTGGAGAAGAATGAAGACTGGAGAATGCATGGCTTCTAAATGTTTTAGAAACCCTCTGTCAGTCAAACGACCTAAACATGGAGACCACTCATTGATGACTTTTACGTTAGGTATTAGATACAATTCTTCCCCTACCCTGGACATTGCAAGCCTACATTGAAATGAATGTGGCCATGGGATGGGCACAGGGGACAAGGCAATGTCACATGAACCCACCTCACATTCAGATGTACTAAGCTAATGTCATTTTCTAGGTAAGTGTAGAAATATTTGGGGATTTTCCAAATCTATAATTTATAATTTCTTGTCTACATTCTTAGTACAAATAAGAAAGCATCAGTATGTCATCTTCACATTAATAAGAGGACAGATGAGGGAAGAAACAGAAAGTGTGCTTCACAAAACTCCTTTTCCCATCCTCTGCCAGGTTCTGGTAACGAACACCAACACCAGCCATTTTCTTTAGTAAGGAAGCCACTTTTTAAAAGGTTTCTGTTCAACTCGTTAAATGTTTACTGAATGCCTACTATGTGCAAGCAAATAGTAGGAGGTCAGTTTTGACCAGAGGATCTGAAATCACTAGTGTATAATTTTGTCATTTGGAATTACGCCTAAGTAACAATATGATAGCCTAAAGCAAAATACCCTGTCAGCAAAGTAAGAGCTTCCTCAACCCAGAACAAAACATATGAGAAAGATAGAAAAACAGGATTTCAGAATGAGAATAGTCCTGTGCTAGGGAAAAAGAAATGTAATTTTATTTCATTAAATGTATGCTTTCAAAATGATTCTCTAAAAAATGAACCCAGGATTTGTTATTTTACATGGCATCTGAAAATACCACAGAATCTTGGGTGTTGGAAGGGTCCTCAAAGGCCAATGCTATCACACTCCCACGTGGAACAAGCGTTCTCCTAAGAGCAGGGCCCTTTCCACGTTCTTCATCCCACCTAAGCTTGGCCACTCATGATGATTATAACCAGGTTCTGGTGTTCTCAGTTGTCCCAGACCGTATGCAACTCAGTGGTGGGATCTAGAAAGATCTGTGGTGTTGGGCAAAGGTTAAGATTCTGGTTTTACAAGACACATGGAAGTGAGTTTGAGAGTTGGTCTATAACAGGAAGTTACCACAGTTATAATTACCATGGTTATAACTTCCCACATGGGTGGAAGGACTTGAGAACTGAAACCATCATAGAGGTGGTGCTGGTGGTGAGGTCTGACAGCAAGAATTAGAATCTACCTGGAGGGTAGAGTCCTGAAATAGACAAGAAAAATATTCCTGAGACCTGAGAACAAGGCAGGGACCCAGCATTAGGGAAGAGTCTCCAAGGGCACAGTAATGTATGTAACAAGACTGCCCAGAGGCCAAGCCTTGAACCACCAATTAATGTCTCTCTGTCCCTTCTTCAGCATCAGTCCTGGCATGGGTGATCTTTGCCTGCTGGTAAAGTTAAGTTGTTTTCATCATCCAGAGGAGGAGAGAGATGGAACAGTAAGGTCTCCACAGGGGACTGTGAGATTCCTTCCATGGTAGGAAAAAATCTGATGTTCATGGAATTTTCCTTAAATGGAATGACTTTTTCTTCACATACTTTCTTCTGTTGATTTTCATTATTCTACCCTCTCCAGGTTTGTCTCTTATCTCATTAGCCACCCTTTTTACTGACTCTGCCTTCTCTAACTGAGCTCTAAATATTGAAAGCCCCCAAAGCTCAGTTTGGGGGCCTCTTTTATTTCCTTCTATCCCTAGTCCCATGGCTCAAGTCCCATCTATGTGATGATGACGTCCAATCTTTGTTTCTCCAGCCATGACCTCTCTTGTGAGCTCCAGACTCATGTATCTAACTTCCTATATGATACATCCACTTGAGCGTCAAATTGGGATTTTAACAGAATATATCCAAACCATAACTCTTAACCCTGTTTACTGTCCACAATTTGCTCCTCCCAGTATTTCCCCATCTTAATAAAGGGCAGTACCATCCAACTGAGTATTTTAGCAAAAAACCCAAGAGTTATCCTTAATTATCCCTTTTCTTCACTGACACCTCCCCCCAACATTTAATTCCTCAGCAGCTCCTGCCATTTCTATTTTTAAATGTTTCTGGAATCCATCCATTTTTCTCTTTCTACAGTATTAACACCTTGCTTCAAGCTACTGTCTTTTGTCCCCTGGAATTCTGCTATAGCATCAACTCTCCCACACTGCATTCTATGCCTAATGGCCGGAGTGATCATTTAAAATATAATTTCGATCATTTTACTTCCTGAACAAATCCTGTCCCAAACTTACACAATACATAGTCTCCCATCACACTTGGGAAAAAAAAAAAAACCCAAAGAGACTCTGTATGGGTTTTCTCTGTCTACCTATCTGACTTCATCTGATAGCCCATTCCCCATTCACCTTCCTTCAGCCACACTGGCCTACCTTCTTGTCCTCAAGAGCCCAGGCTCAACCCTGAGTTTTAGCCTTTCACTTGATGTTCACCCTGCCCAGAAAGCTCTTCCTAAGACTGGCTTCTTGTCATTCTGATCTCAGTATGTCACTTCCTTGGAAGGTATTCCCCAGCAGCCAATCTAAGGAGTGTGTCCCCCACCGTGTGCTCCCCTGCTTTGCTACACTCTCTCTTTGTATGTACTCCTTTCCTCATAGTTCTTACCTGTATCTAAAGCCATTTATCTTGTTGATTATCTGTCTCCTTATCACTAGAATATGGACTTCAGGAGAAAAGGGACTTTATCTACCATGTTTCTCATTAGATCCCTGTACCTGTACCTAGAAACAGTGCCTACTAAACGTAGGTCCTTAATAATTATTTACCAAGTAAATGTTACCCCTACCCGGCTGTAACTTCCATTCATTGATCTGCTGGAGATATGTTCAATAAATCAATTGTTTCTTCTATGTGATGGCCCTTTAAATATTTGGAGGATGCCTTTATTATGTATGCACATATCTGTGTGTGTGTGTGTGTGTGTGTGTGTGTGTGTGTGTGTGTGTTTCTCCTGGATGAATATCTGCAAGTATTTAAATCAATTCTCATATGAAACGATTTCTAGATAGTTCACTATCCAGGTCACCTTCCCCTGGGTAAACCTCAAGAGAAGATTCTCCAAAGTTAATTCCAATGGTGCCTAAAAATAAACTGAATGACACCAAAAACAGGTAGTGGAAAAAAAAAGTGCTTTCAGGCTGGGATTAACAGCCAACTCCTGTCCTGGTCTAAAGTATTTTTTTCTGTACTGCAGAATCTAAGGCATAGAAAATCTTAAAAGATTTTCTTTACTCTTCTTTCCTGTAGCAGATAGCTCTACCCTATGGCCCCCCAGCTGTCAGCATTAAACTCGTAATTTTTACTTCCTTACTACTTCCCAAGCTCTGATCTAAGACAGGAAAATTAGAAGACAAGTTTTCTGCTTGTATTTCCAGCCCTAGTCTCTCCTCTGAACTTTAGACTTGTACGTCTAATATCCTGTTTGGCATCTCCCTCAGTCATCTGATAGGTGCCTCAAATTCAACACGTATCCCAATGTGGACTTCTCTTCCCCTGCCCTAATCTTCACTTCTCTTCTCTTCTCTTTCCAGTGCCCGTAAATGATACCACCATCCACCCTGTCATCTAAGCACCAAATTTCAGTCATTAGACTCCCTCTTCTTCCCCATTAGTCACACCCAATCAATTTCCAACTCTGAAATTTTACCCTTTCCTTCACCTTTAGTGTCACATCCTAGCTCACACCTTCAAAATCTCTCAGCTGTAGCCTCCTGAACTGGGCTCCCCATTTTCCCAGTCCCTGCCTTGCTCCATTTAACCCTCTTCCCTAAGTTGCAGTCCCAGTGACTTTCAGTGCAGCTCCCTTATGAGGGGACGTAAACTTCTTACCATGGTACCCAAACCTTTTTAAGCCTGACCTGTCTACCTTTCCAGCGGCATCCACCATGTCCTGACTTGCACTTAATTCTAAAAAACTAAACTAGGAATTCCCCCCAAACACCGCATACTTCTATCCTCCATGGCTTGTCTTCTCCCTCTACCTGGGCTTCCCTTCAAACTTTCTTCACCTGCACAAATTTCAAGGCTTAGAAGAGCAGCTGCTTCTTTAGGGAGCCTTTCAAACCCTCGGCCTGGGCTATGCACTGCCCTTTGCTGCTAGGATAGTGCACTGTGTACTTCTCTGCCTAACTTCCCAACATTAGTTATTGAAATTGTACGTTTTTGCACCCCTCACAAGGTTGAAAACTCCTTCAAGGCAGGAAATGTCTATTAATTATCTTAGTACCTACTCCCTGGACCCAGCTAAACAAGTAGCACATAGTAGGTGTCCCACAGATGTTTGCTGATCTGAAAGATCCTTTAAGAGGGGGAAACTTTAAGAGTTCTAGATACGGCACCCTTAGACCTAAGATAACATCAGGATACCCCTACCTTACAAAATGAAAGTGTTTGTAGCTCTCCATCATTCATAGTTCCTGATATTTCAAACCTTGTAATCTAAAACACTTCTAATATGATTTCTCATGCCACCAGAGCAGGATTCAGAGGACTTAGCATATAGTTATAGCACAAACCACTCTATCTTACACCTTTTTATCTGTGGCGACAACCATATAAAATAAGAGGATGGTAAGATATGTGTCTAAGGTCAAAGTGATGAAACTTCACATGATCTAACTGTGGATAGTGATTAGACAGTAGAGACTCCAGGGTTCTCTTTTTATGCAACATGTCTTAGTGTCTGCTCCCATGTTTCCATCTGGAAGACAAGGCTTAGTACTCATCTATCTTTGAGATTCTGAGAGTCTCTATCACAGTGTTCCACACAGAGAATGACCTCCATAAATGCATACTGAATTGAACTGAGGCTGCAAAGCGGGACGAAGTTACTTTGAGGTACCATTTTTATTGACACCAGTCATGGGAAAAAATGGAGAGACCCTTTCCTTCTCTTTACAGTGAATTTCCTTCTCAAATGCCTCTTTAAAAGCCAGGTGAAGATAATTGCAAGTCAGCTGGAAGTGCTGGAAGACAATTGGTATTGTGCTGGGCTGCTAACACGCAATGTCTAACTGGTGCAAAGTAAAGAATCAATTTGAAATTAAGATGAGGAATGGCATCAAGCACTTACACACATAGTGAAGGGCTTTGCCGCCAGGCCCTGGGAGAGATAAGAACACCTCTCTTCCCTTCTCAGCTTCCCCTTGTGCTGTCAGACTCCAGCTGGTCAGACCCTCAGATGCTCTAAAATATTCCCTAAGTAAAGCACAGCATCTCTGCCACCTTTTGAATTCAACAATATCAATCTTCCCCAACATTGATTCATTTGGTCAAAAGTCATCCATCAGGCGGAGTCAAGATGGCGGACTAGGAGGCCGTGGAATTCGCGTCTCCTCACAACTAGGGCACCTACCGGGCACTGGTGGGAGATGACGGACACCTAAGGGGATGGCAGGAACCCCAGGTACGACGTGGGGCGTCGGGGGAGTGAAGGGGGAGGAGAAGGGAGGCGGACAGGACTCGTGCCCCTGAGGGGCGGCTGGGGGAGGGGAACGGATCCCACGCCCGAAGGGGCAAATGGGGGAACCATTGGGAGGGAAGAGGATCAAAAGGGAGCATGGCCAGGTTTCCCCTGCCCACGTGGGCCCCAAGGAACCTGCTGAGATCCCAGGCTTGATCCTCTGCCCACCTAGGCCCCCTCCAGCCGGGCGGGTCCTGAGGGAGTGGGAGGGAGGGAAGAGCGAGCAAAAGTAAAGGCCGGACCTCCGGGACCCGGACGCCTGAGGGGTGGCTGGGGGAGGGGAAGCGTTCCGACACCCAGCGGGACCCACCCACGGTTAGGGGTCCAGCGGCGACAGGGCAGACCCTGGGGGAGACGGTGGGGGAGGGGCGCGGAGGAACGGAAGGAAACGCGGCCAGCGCTTTCCCTGTCCACATAGGCACCGGGGAGACTGTTGGGCTCCCAGGCCTAATCCTCGGAGCCTCCCTCCTGCGGCGCAGAACCCAAGCCCCGCACCTACACCCCCAGCCAGGGCCCTACCTCCAAACTCCGGAACTCCACACTCCAGAGACCCTCCTTTCGACCTGCTGCGTCTCCACTTTCTTGCAGGTCCTAAGCAAAGACGCCGCCCCACGCTTGAACTTTGCCCCATGTGGGCCCCGCCCCATGCTCAAACGTCACTCCCCCACCCGCCTAGGTCCTGCCCCACCCTAAACCCTGCCCCTGCCTAAGTTCTAACCCCACCTAAACTACATCCCCATGGCCAAGAATTTTTTTTCCTCTTTTATTTTTTTTTTTTATTTTTTTTATTTTTTGCGGTACGCGGGCCTCTCACTGCTGCGGCCTCTCCCGTCACGGAGCACAGGCTCCGGACGCGCAGGTTCAGCGGCCGTGGCTCATAGGCCCAGCCGCTCTGCAGCATGTGGGATCTTCCCGGACCAGGGCACGAACCCCTGTCCCTGCATCGGCAGGCGGACTCTCAACCACGGCGCCACCAGGGAAGCCCATATTTTTTTCTTTTTCTTAATTACTGTCACCTAATATAATCAACCACTCATATTAATTGTCATATTTAACCAAAGTAACCTTTCTCTTTTTCTTTAAACAAAAGAGAATCTCAGAGGACAGGAAACCAATAATTGCCTAGATATTTTTTTTCTCCATGACTGTGCATTTTATATCATTTTAACAATTTGGAGGTAGTAAAAATCAGCACACATATATACTATCACCCAGAGACGTTTGCATATTTTGTTAACCTATTGCCATTCCAAGAAATAAGAGAAAATTATCTTTAGTAACCAGTGTTTTTTCCTTTTATTTTTAATTTTATTTTACTTATTTTTTCAAACAGCAGGTTCTTATTAGTTATCCATTTTATACATATTAGTGTATATATGTCAATCCCAATCTCCCAATTCATCCCACCACCAAACCCCCACCCCCTGCCGATTTCCCACCTTGGTGTCCATACATTTGTTCTCTACATCTGTGTCTCAATTTCTGCCCTGCAAACTAGTTCATCTGTACCATTTTTCTAGGTTCCACCTATATGCGTTAATATAAGATATTTGTTTTTCTCTTTCTGACTTACTTCAGTCTGTATGACAGTCTCTAGATTCATCCACGTCTCTACAGATGACCCAATTTCGTTCCTTTTTATGGCTGAGTAATATTCCATTGTATATATGTACCACTTCTTCCTTATCCATTCATCTGTTGATGGGCATTTAGGTTGCTTCCATGACCTGGCTATTGTAAATAGTGCTGTAATGAATATTTGGGTGCATGTGTCTTTTTTGAATTGTTTTTCTCTGGGTATATGCCCAGTAGTGGGATTGCTGGGTCATATAGTAATTCTATTTTTAGTTTTTTAAGAAACCACCATACTGTTCTCCATAGTGGCTCTATCAATTTACATTCCCACCAACAGTGCAAGAGGGTTCCCTTTTCTCCACACCCTCTCCAGCATTTGTTGTTTGTAGATTTTCTGATGATGCCCATTCTAACTGGTGTGAGGTGATACCTCATTGTAGTTTTGATTTGCATTTCTCTAATAATTAGTGATGTTGAGCAGGTTTTCATGTGCTTCTTGGCCATCTGTATGTCTTCTTTGGAGAGCTGTCTATTTAGGTCTTCTGCCCATTTTTGGATTGGGTTGTTTGTTGTTTTAATATTGAGCTGCATGAGCTGTTTATGTATTTTGGAGATTAATCCTTTGTCCGTTGATTCGTTGCAAATATTTTCTCCCATTCTGAGGGTTGTCTTTTGTCTTGTTTGTAGTTTCCTTTGCTTTGCAAAAGCTTTTAAGTTTCATTAGGTCACATTTGTCTATTTTTGGTTTTATTTCCATTACTCTAGGAGATGGATCAAAAAAGATCTTGCTTTGATTTATGTCAAAGCGTGTTCTTCCTATGTTTTCCTCTAAGAGTTTTATAATGTTCGGTCTTACATTTAATTTAAGTCTCTAATCCACTTTGAGTTTATTTTTGTGTATGGTGTTAGGAAGTGTGCTAATTTCATTCTTTCACATGTAGCTGTCCAGTTTTTCCAGCACCACTTATTGAAGAGACTGTCTTTTCTCCATTGTATATCCTTGCCTCCTTTATCAGAGATTAGTTGACCATAGGTATGTGGGTTTCTCTCTGGGCTTTTGTTCCTGTTCCATTGATCTATATTTCTGTTTTTGTGCCAGTACCATATTGTCTTGATTACTGTAGCTTTATAGTATAATCTGAAGTCAGGGAGTCTGATTCCTCCAGTTCCATTTTTTTCCCTCAAGACTGCTTTGACTACTCGAGGTCTTTTGTGTCTCCGTACAAATTTTAAGATTTTTTGTTCTAGTTCTGTAAAAAATGCCATTGGTAATTTGATAGGGATTGCAATGAATCTGTAGATTGCTTTGGGTAGTATAGTCATTTTCACAATATTGATCCTTCCAAACCAAGAATATGGTATATCTCTCCATCTGTGTGTATCATCTTTAATTTCTTTCAGCAGTGTCTTATAGTTTTCTGCATACAGGTCTTTTGTCTCCCTAGGTAGGTTTATTCTTAGGTATTTTATTCTTTTTGTTGCAGTGGTAAATGGGAGTGTTTCCTTAATTACCCTTTCAGATTTTTCATCATTAGTGTATAGGAATGCAAGAGATTTCTGTGCATTAATTTTGTATCCTGCAACTTTACCAAATTCATTGATTAGCTCTAGTAGTTTTCTGGTGACATTTTTAGGATTCTCTATGTATAGTATCATGTCATCTGCAAACAGTGACAGTTTTACTTCTTTTCCAATTTGTATTCCTTTTATTTCTTTTACTTCTCTGATTGCCGTGGCTAGGACTTCCAAAACTATGTTGAATAACAGTGGTGAGAGTGGACATCCTTGTCTTGTTTCTGATTGTAGAGGAAATGCTTTCAGTTTTTCACCATTGAGAATGATGTTTGCTCTGGGTTTGTTGTACATGGCCTTTATTATGTTGAGGTAGGTTCCCTCTATGCCCACTTTCAGTTTCTATCATAAATAGGTGTTGAATTTTGTCAAAAGCTTTTTCTGCATCTATTGAAATGATCATCCGGATTTATTCTTCAATTTGTTAGTATGGTGTATCACATTGATTGATTTGCGTATATTGAATCCTTACATCCTTGGGATGAATCCCACTTGATCATGGTGTATGATCCTTTTAATGTGTTGTTGGATTCTGTTTGCTAGTATTTTGTTGAGGATTTTTGCATCTATATTCACCAGTGATAATGGTCTATAATTTTCTTTTTTTGTAGTATCTTTCTCTGGTTTTGGTATCAGTGTGATGGTGGCCTCATAGAATGTGTTTGGGAGTGTTCCTTCCTCTGCAATTTTTTGGAAGAGTTTGAGAAGGATGGGTGTTAGCTCTTCTCTAAATGTTTGATAGAATTTACCTGAGAAGCCATATGGTCCTGGACTTCTGTTTGCTGGAAGATTTTTAATCACAGTTTCAATTTCATTACTTGTGATTGGTCTGTTCATATTTTCTATTTCTTCCTGGTTCAGACTTGGAACATTATACCTTTCTAAGAATTTGTCCATTTCTTCCACATTGTCCATTTTATTGGCATAGAGTTGTTTGTACTAGGCTCTTGGGATGCTTTGTATTTCTGTGGTGTCTGTTGTAACTTCTCCTTTTTCAGTTCTAATTTTATTGATCTTAGTCAGCACCCTCTTTTTCTTGATGAGTCTTGCCAAAGGTTTATCAATTTTCTTTATCTTCTCAAAGAACCAGCTTTCAGTTTTATTGATCTTTGCTACTGTTTTCTTTGTTTCCATTCCATTTATTTCTGCTCTGTTCTTTATGATTTCTTTCCTTCTGCTAACTTTGGGTTTTATTGGTTCTTCTTTCTCTAGTTCCTTTAGGTGTAAGGTTAGATTGTTTATTTGAGATTTTTCTTGTGTCTTGATATAGGCTTGTATTGCTATAAACTTCCCTCTTAGAACTGCTTTTGCTGCATCCCACAGGTTTTGGATCGTTGTGTTTTCATTGTCATTTGTCTCTAGGTATTTTTTGATTTCCTCTTTGATTTCTTCAGTGATCTCTTGGTTATTTAGTAACGTATTGTTTAGCTTCCATATGTTTGTGTTTTTTACATTTTTTTCCCCTGTAGTTGATTTCTAATCTCATGGCTTGTGTCAGAAAAGATGCTTGACATGATTTCAATTTTCTTAAATTTACTGAGGCTTGATTTGTGACCCAAGATGTGATCTATCCTGCAGAATGTTCCATGTGCACTTGTGAAAAAAGTGTAATCTGCTGTTTTTGTTTGGATCATCCTATAAATATTAATTAAATCTATCTAGTCTATTGTGTCATTTTAAGCTTGTGTTTCCTTATTAATTTTCTGTTTGGATGATCTGTCCATTGGTATAAGTGAGGTGTTAAATTCCCCCACTATTATTGTGTTACTGTCGATTTCCTCTTTTATAGCTGTTAGCAGTTGCCTTATGTATTGAGGTGCTCCTATGTTGGGTGCATATATATTTATAATTGTTATATGTTCTTCTTGGATTGATCCCTCGATGATTATGTAGTGTCCTTCCTTGTCTCTTGTAACATTCTTTATTGTAAAATCTATTTTTTCTGATATGAGTATTGCTACTGCAGCTTTCTTTTGATTTCCATTGGCATGGAATATCTTTTAGTATCCCTTCACTTTCAGTCTGTATGTGTCCCTAGGTCTGAAGTGGGTCTCTTGTAGACAGTAGATATATGGGTCTTGTTTTTGTATCCATTCAGTGAGCCTGTGTCTTTTGGTTGGACCATTTAATCTATTCACGTTTAAGGTAATTATTGATATGTATGTTCCTGTTACCATTTTCTTAATTGTTTTGGGTTTGCTTTTGTAGGTCCTTTCCTTCTCTTGTGTTTCCCACTTAGAGTAGTTCCTTTCGCATTTGTTGTAGAGCTGGTTTGGAGGTGCTGTATTCTCTTAGCTTTTGCTTGTCTGTAAAGCTTTTGATTTCTCCAGCAAATCTGAATAAGATCCTTGCCAGGTAGAGTAATCTTGGTTGTAGTTTCTTCCCTTTCATCACTTTAAATATGTCATGCCACTCCCTTCTGGCTAGTAGAGTTTCTGCTGAGAAATCAGCTGTTAACCTTATGGGAGTTCCCTTGTATGTTATTTTTCATTTTTCCCTTGCTGCTTTCAATAATTTTCTTTGTCTTTAATTTTTGCCAATTTGATTACTATGTGTCTCGGCGTGTTTCTCCTTGGGTTTATGCTGTTTGGGCTCTCTGCACTTCCTGGACATGGGTGGCTATGTCCTTTCCCATGTTAGGGAAGTTTGTGACTCTAATCTATTCAAATATTTTCTAGGGTCCTTTCTCTCTCTCTTTTTTTCAAAAAAATTAAGAAAAGAATTGAGACTGCCCTCAATTCAGACTCAGGGACACATACAGACTGAAAGTTAAGGGATGGAAAAGGTATTCCATGCAAATGGAAATCAAAAGAAAGCTGGAGTAACATTTCTCATATCAGAAAAAATAGACTTTAAAATAAAGACTATTACAAGAGACAAAGAAGGACACTACAGAATGTTCAAGGCATCAATCCAAGTAGAAGATATAAAAATTGTAAAAATTTATGCACCCACCATAGGAGCACCTCAATACATAAGGCAAATGCTATCAGCCCATGAAAGGGGAAATCGACAGTAGCACAATAATAGTATGGGAGTTTAACACCCCACTTTCACCAAAGCACAGATCATCAAAAATGAAAATAAATAAGGAAACACAAGCTTTAACTGACACATTAAACAGTATGGACTTAATGTATATTTATAGGACATTCCATCCAAAAACAACAGAATTCACTTTCTTCTCATGGACCATTCTCCAGGATAGATCATATCTTGGGTCACAAATCAAGGCTTGGTAAATATAAGAAAATTAAAATCTTATCAAGTTTCATTTCCAACCACAGTGCTATGAGACTAGGTATCAGTTACAGGAAAAAAGCTGTAAAAAATACAAACACATGGAGGCTAAACATTACACTACTAAATAACCAAAATATCACTGAAGAAATCAAGAGGAAATCAAAAATTCCTAGAAACAAATGACAATGAAAACACGACGACACAAAACCTATGGGATGCAGCAAAAGCAGTTCTAAGAGGGCAGTTTATAGCAATATAATCCTACCTCAAGGAACAAGAAAAATCTCAAACAACCTAACCTTACACCTAAAGCAATTAGAAAAAGAAGAACAATAAACCCCGCAAAATTAGCAGAAGGAAAAAAATCATAAAGATCAGGTTAGCAATAAATTAAAAAGAAATGAAGGAAACAATAACAAAATCAATAAAACTAAAGGCTGTTTTTTGAGAAGATAAAGAAAATTGTTAAACCATTAGCCAGACTTATCAAGAAAAAAAGGGAGAAGACTCAAATCAATAGAATTAGAAATGAAAAAGGAGAAGTAACAACTGACACTGCAGAAATAGATAGGATCATGAGAGATTACTACAAGCAGCACTATACCAATAAAATGGACAACCTGGAAGAAATGGACAAATTCTTAGACAAGCACAACCTTCCGAAACTGAACCAGGCAGAAATAGAAAATATAAACAGACCAATCACAAGCACTGAAATTGAAACTGTGATTAAAAATCTTCCAAAAAACAAAAGCGTAGGACCAGATGGCTTCACAGGCGAATTCTGTCAAACATTTAGAGAAGAGTTAACACCTATACTTCTCAAAATCTTCCAAAATATAGCAGAGGGAGGAACACTCCCAAACTCATTCTACGAGGCCACCATCACCCTGATACCAAAAACAGACAAAGATGTTACAAAAAAAGAAAAGTGCAGACCAATATCACTGATGAACATAGATGCAAAAATCCTCAACAAAATACTAGCAAACAGAATCCAGCAGCACATTAAAAGGATCATACACCATGATCAAGTGGGGTTTATTCCAGGAATGCAAGGATTCTTCAATATATGCAAATCAATCAATGTGATAAACCATATTAACAAATTGAAGGATAAATCCATATGATTATCTCAATAGATGCAGAAAAAGCTCTTGACATAATTCAGCACCAGTTTTTGAACCTAGGCACAAAACAGGAATAAAGACACAGACGTAGGGAATGGAGTTGAGAACACGGGGAGAGGGAATGGTAAGCTGGGACAATGTGAGAAAGTAGCATTGACATATAGACCTACCAAATGTAAAATAGATAGCTAGTGGGAAGCAGCTTCATAGCACAGGGAGATTAGCTCCGTGCTTTGCAACCGCCTAGAGGGGTGGGATAAGGAGGGTGGGAGGGAGACGCAAGAGGGAGGTGATATACATATGCATATAGCTGATTCACTTTGTTTTACAGCAGAAACTAACACAACACTGTAAAACAATTATACTCCAATAAAGTTGTTAAAAAATAAAAAAAGTTCTTCATCAAACGCAAGTCACAAGTGCAAATTTAAGGAATTTATGGCCCACAGTCTTCATGGTATTTCCCATGGATTGTCTGCAGGCGCATAAAACCTAAAATGAGTATACTTGTCTAAGGGACATGGCATGCAATCTAATTGGGGAGAAGAGTGACTCTGAGTTCAAAAAGTTCTCATTTTTTTCCATATTCTTCAGGGTCCCCCGTAGACCCATTGAAGAACAAATTCATAGAGAGTATGAATACTAATTTACTCTCGACGTCACGTAAGGAGTTTTTCCAATGTATAGAAGGGAAACAGTGACGATTCTCGGAAATAGAACATAGCAAGAATTCTCAAATTGTTAAAACCCTATCTCCATATACCACAAAGGCAACTTATAGGCAGTACTTCTGGAGGACTTAACGAATCGTACCTTTCTTTTCCTTCTTGTCCTTGTAGGCAATAAGCACTGTTAATTTGGTGTAATATAATTGAAACAGAGCCAGATATGGAATCAAAAGCCCTGCTTTTCATCCTTCCTTTGTTACTTAAAAGCTGACATTAGAAATATTATTTAACTTCTCCAAACCTCAGCTTCTCATCTGTGAAACGCACATCACAGGCTAGCTATGAGAGTTAAATGAAAAGAAAAAATACTTGTTTGGTATTGAATTCTGGTTTAGGGTCTGGTGATCATTAAAACTCATTAAGATACAATGTTTGGGAATCCACAACATTTTTTTTTCTTTTTTTGCCAAATACTGATGTTTGAACCAAAAAATGGACTAAAACATCTGAAATTTCTGCAAAACTGTTAGTTCGTGATAAGCCATTTAAATCTCTACTTTCACACAAGTGAATCAGGGCTCAAAGCAAACAAGCCAAGGAAAGACCTTGTTGCTGTAGCTTCTGTGGCTTCTCAAAACAAACAACAGTAGCACCTAACATGTAATAAGGGTGTACTCTGTGCCAGGCACTAGGCTATGTACTTGATAGACATCCCCTCCTCTAATCCTCAGTGTAACCCCAAGAAACGTGAGCTCCTCAGCACAGTACCACAGCCCCCAGTGGAGGCCACACATATGGCCAAGGCAGACCACAGACAGCCTGCTCGAGAAAGGAAGGTTTTTTATTCCAAGTCTGAACCCGGAAGGATGCTAATTAATGAGGAATCTGTGTCCATAGCTGCCTTGCTTCCTTTTTTACTTTATTCTCTCTCTTGATCTATTGTAATTTCATAGTGGGTCTCTTGGTCATCTGCCTCTCTCTTATTGCCTCTTCCACGGCTGACAGGGTGATCTTCTGAACCCAGGACACCCATGGTCCTGGGAAGGTCTCTGGCACCCTGGGCCTTTGGTCTTTCCACCCTCTGAGTGCCCATGGCACTCGGTGAACAGCGCTGTGGTTGCTTTCATGACTTCTCTCTCAGGAGAGTGAGAGATTCTGGAAGATAGGAACTGTCCCTCGTGTATCATTGTATCTGCTGGACTGTGGGAAATGGGGGGCTCATTTCCCCTCAGTTTCTATTAGGTGATGCTCAACCCCTGGCTGCACACTTAGAGTTATGTGGGAAGTTTTTAAAAATGTCCATGCCCAATCCATGCCTGCTGGAATCAGAATCTCTAGGTTTGGGGACTGAATCTAGATTTTACTAAAGCTCCCAGTTGACCCTAACCTATAGGCAGAGCAGAGAGTCAGAGTATTTGTGTGTATGTCCTGGTCTTTCCCTGTTACCCTCTCACTCATCTGACTGAGTAGACAAGGAAGACTAACCTGTGGCCTGCCCTAGCCCTCCTCTCCCTCTACCAGCCCTGCTGACCTGCAGAGAGCTGCCTGCTCTTCTCCTGGCCAGGCCACGAGATAAATAGTCAGGGCTCTGCCCTTGTGGGCAAGGCCTGCCGTCCTCCAGTGCTGCCTATGTCTGGGCAGGTGGGCCTGTTTAATCCTGGAGTTCACTGTTAGGAAACGCATTCTTACCCCAACCCAATAATGGATACTAGAGAATTTGTTTTCAGTAACAGATTTGACATTTATATCTTCATTTGCCTGACCCTCACCCCATCAATTGGTTCAGAATTTAGGAAGGGAAGAAATTTATTATCTCCCTCTATTTCTTTCCTAGTTCCCAGGCCGTAATAGATGCTCAATAAGTATTTGTTGAACGAGTCAATTCCTTATGAACTTCTACTAATATCCGTGCTCTACATTTCAGTCTCACTTTTTCTCTGTCTCTTTCTTCCTTCACAAGCTACAGATGGTATAAATGCTGCAGTCCTTGTGAAGACTGAAAAAGCAGTCAGACAGATGTGTTGTTCATAGCTCCCTAGTCAGGCATAACTAAACATTTACATTTATTACCAATTAGAGGGGAAACAGACTGTAGTTTTATGCACTCTGTGTGGTTGGATATATTTCTTTTTGGGATCTCACTAAAAACTTCAAAATGTATCATTGCATCTCACTCTCTTAACAACTCGAACCTCATTGAAAATGCCATTTAAATAGAGGTCTACCAATGACAGCACAAACCTACATGTCATTCTCTTACCCTCTCACAGAACGCCATAGAGGTGGAAAAACAATGTCACAGAAGGGCACCAGGCCCAGTGTGATTGAGTTGAGCACATTGTACTAGGAATCTGTAGCACATGCAGAATTGGTTGAGTAATGGTAGACTTTATTTAAGGCAATGCATGTTAATTTGTTGACGGTACACGGTACACAACGGAGCACATAGAGTTTTGCTGTGTTTACAGATTTTCTCTATTTAGAGCAAAATAGAATACATCGAAATAGTGCTAGAAGTAGCTTTGGAGTCATCAGTTCCACAGAGCATCAGACCCAACACTGAAGAATTCACTATTTCTTAGCTGAGTTCCACCTAATATGCAACACATTTGACATGTGAAACACCCAACCTCATCAAAAAAATTAATGGAAAACACTGGCTGAAGTATAGGCAACCCAAGTTATGGTCTCAGCAGCTGTTAACTCAGCTTCTTCACCTGCAAAATCAGATGACTGTCCCCAGGAACTTTCAATAAGGAAATAATGAGAGTTAATTAAAGATTTATGTATCGTGTAAGGATTTCATCATATAACTATTTACCATAGGGGCAATTTCAATACAACCTAAATGCCAACAACAGAATAGGGACTGGTTAACATATTATGGAAAAAACAGATGATATTTAAAAATTGTGGTTTTACCATAATGAGATGCCACTTAATACCCACTGTAATAGATGGGTATATACTTTTTAAAAGCATAAGATAACAAGTGCTGGTGAGGATGTGGAGAAAATAGAACCCTAGTGCATTGCTGGTGGAGATGTAAAATGATCCAAAAGCTATGGAAAATAATTTCGTGGTTAAGTAAAAAATTAAACAGAATTACCACGGGATCCTGTAATTCTTCTCCTTCATATATACCCAAAAGAATTGAAAACAAGCACTCAAAGAAGTTTATGTACACACATGTTCACAGCAGCACTGTTCAGGATAGCCAAAAGGTGGAAACAGTCCAAATGCCTATTAATAGTTGAATAGCAAAGCGAATCATGGTATACACATGCTGTGGACTACTTTTCAAACATAAAAAAGTATGAAGTACTGATACGTGCTACAACGTGGATGAACCTCAAAAAATTTATGCTGAGGGAAGGAAACCAGACACAAAAGGTCACATGATTCCATGTATCTGGAATATCCATAATAGGTAATTCTTAGTGACAGAATGTAGATTGGTAGTGTCCAGGCTCTGGGGGCAGGGCAGGAAACAGTTGGGAAATACTGCTTAACGGGTGTGGGGTTTTGTCTTAGAGTGACAGAAATGTTCTGGAGCTAGATAGAGGTGGTGGTTACACAACATTGTGAAAGTACTAGATGCCATTGAATTGTTCATTTTAAAATGGTTAATTTTACATTATGTGTATAACACCTCACTAAATTTTTTTTAATTGTGGCTTTTAAAGAATATTTACTGATATGGAAAAATTAATTTCATGTACATATTGTTAGAAGCTGGACTTTCAGTATAATCTCAATTTTGTAAGCTAAAAAATGTATGTGATGATGGCCATTCTGACTGGTGTGAGGTGATAACTCATTGTAGTTTTGATTTGCATTTCTCTAATAATTAGTGATGTTGAGCATCTTTTCATGTGCCTCTTGGCCATCTGTATGCCTTCTTTGGTGAAATGTCTATTTAGGTCTCCCACCCATTTTTTAATTGGACTGTTTGTTTTTTTGATATTGAATACCATGGGCTGTGAGGGTAGCACCAACATATATACACTACCAAATGTATAATAGTTAGCTAATGGGAAGCAGCAGCTCGGTGCTTTGCAATGACCTAGAGGAGTGGGATAGGGAGGGTGGGAGAGAGGATCAAGGGGGAGGGGATGTGGGGATATATGTATGCATGTGGCTGATTCACTTTGTTGTGCGGCAGAAACTAACACAGTATTGTGAAGCAATTATACTCCGATAAAGATCTATTAAAAAAATAAAATAGAACATGCAGGAAAAAATGTGTGCATCAGTGTGTGCATATGTATGTGTGTGTACATATATGTGCACATATATATACAAATATTTATAAACATATATATACCATCCTCCCACCAAAAAACCTAAGAAGTTCAGACTTCTGATAAGTGAATTATAGGTTATTTCATTTTCATACTGTTTTTCATACTCCTTAAAATGAGCACACGTCAATTTTATAATTTGAGGGAAAGACAATATTATTGAATAAGAATTGGGTTACAAAAGTATCTCTCAGGTTTCCTCTAGCTCTACGATTCTAGGAGTTTAAATGTGGTACATTTACTTGATTGCCCATTACATGTTGGGCAAGAGCAGATAAGCCTTTTGGGTAGGCACCTAGGAAATGATGATTTAAGGCAGGCAGGCAATAATGGAGCACAGAGACATTTTGTATGCAAACAGTTGTATCAGCAATCTGCATGCAGAACTTCAGTCCTTGTCACATTGTTCATAAGTGGCACTGCTAGAAGGACGTACACAACTTTCATCCAGCTCCACAGCCCATTCTCGCTAATGGCACCTTCAAGAATTATGGTAACATTCATGGCTCTCGTGTGGACTCTTTCCATAATACGTGCATCTGAAAATAAAATAGATGTACCCATCTTGCACTGCTACCCTAGCTGAATCTCTCTAGTAAAAGGAAATTGAGTTGCTTGACTTATTCTTTATTTTTAAACAATAACATACTCCAGTTGATGTATTCCAATTGGTGGCTTCCTAAAAGGATCATCTCATGTTTGCCTTGTCACTCACCGTGAGAACCTGAACTTTTTAGTATCCTCACTTCAACCCATCTCTTTCTCTTCCTGTCACTCTGTATCAAGTGACTTATTAACAACACTGAGAGTTAAAAAAGGAAAATTTGAGTTCATGCTCACAAAGTCTGAACATTTTACTCCATATTAACAGATTTTTTTTAATTTGTCTTTTTTTATTTTTATCATTTTATCGTCTTCAATGATTCTCCCTAAACCTAATTATCTTTAAGGATTAAGAATCCCCACTTTTGGGCTTCCCTGGTGGCACAGTGGTTGAGAGTCCACCTGCCGATGCAGGAGACACGGGTTCGTGCCCCGGTCCGGGAAGATCCCACATGCCGCGGAGCGGCTGGGCCCGTGAGCCATGGCCGCTGAGCCTGCGCGTCCGGAGCATGTGCTCCGCAACGGGAGAGGCCACAACAGTGAGAGGCCCGCGTACCGCAAAAAAAAAAAAAAAAAAGAATCCCCACTTTTCCCTCACTATTATTGGGCCAGTAGGTATTAAAAAAGAAGCCAGATTATTAAAATATTTATGCTGTGATGATTCTAAGAGGTTTATTTCTGCAGGTGAAAATCCCTGTATCGAAGGAACATGTGCTTGGACCTCTGAGAAGAAGTGCAAAACCTCATCTAGAGTTTCCAACCGAGAGAAGATTCATAAAGAAGATGAATTTGGGTGCAGTCACCTTCTGACTGTGAGTCAAAATGCATAAAGTAATTCATAACAGAATAATTTGCAATTAACAAGAGCCTGAAAACACAGACACTGAAGAGTCGTGTTGACAGTACTCATTTCCATGGGAGAGGAGGTTCAGGGAAGTTCTGTTGACAGAATGTAGGGATGTGTGCAAGCTAAGTTTTGAGAGTATGGGAGGTGAGTCTACTAAGCCCTGGTTCTACATAATTGAGACACAATGGAGTTGGACTCCTCAGTCACTCAGTCACTGAGGCATTGCTCTAGATTTCTACTTAAAGAAAAGCCTCAAAGGAGAAATGGAGGTGTTGTCAAAAACCTGACGTGTGTTGACTTCATGGGTGCCAAACTCAACTGAATAATAAGACTCATTTCTTATTATTATAGACTCAGATATAGTTGTATCTCAAATAAGATCCACACTGGGCAGTGGTATGTGCCCTTTGACATCTGGGTGTGCGTGTGCTGTCCTGAAAGTTGGGAGTGGGGGCTTCTGGATAAAGGGAAAATCTGGGAATTTTATTTATTTATTTATTTTAACCATGGTTGCCTTTTGTCTCCCTTCTCTCAACAGATAGATAGATCAATCAATCACTGTATTCTTTTATTTTTTTTCTATAAATCCCTTTTTAGGGGGAATTTGTTTTTATTTAATTTCTTAATTTTTATTTCATATTGGACTATAGTAGATTTACAACATTGTGTTAGTTTCAGGTGTACAGCAGAGTGATTTGGTTTTATATATATATATATATGTATATATATATATATACATATATATATATTTTTTTTCAAATTCTTTTCCCATTTAGAACTTACAGATTATTGAGCAGAGTTCACTGTGCTGTACTGTAGGTCCTTGTTGGTTATCTATTTTAAATATAGTAGTGTGTATATGTCAATCCTGAACTCCCAGTTTATCCCTACCCCCCAGACACCTCTCCCCTTTGGTAACCATAAGTTTGTTTTCTATGCCTGTGAGTCTGTTTTGTAGATAAGTTCATTTTTATCATTTTTTTTAGATTCCTCATATACGTGATATCATATGATATTTGTCTTTCTCTGTCTGACTTCACTTAGTATGATGATCTCCAGGTCCATCCATGTTGATGCAAATGGCATTATTTCATTCTTTTTTAACGACTGATATTCCATTGTATATATGTACTGCATCTTCTTTATCCATTCATCTGTCATTGGACATTTAGGTTGTTTCCACGTCTTGGCTGTTGTAAACAGTGCTGCTACGAACATTGAGATGCATATATCTTTTGGAATTAGGGTTTTCTCTGAATATATGCCCAGGAGTGGGATTGCTCAATCATATGATAACTCTATTTTTAGTTTTTTAAAGAACCTCCATACTGTTCCCCGTAGTGGCTGCACAAATTTACATTCCTGGCATTTTAGAAGAGACTACATCCCTACCTAACTCCTCCCTTGGGTGACTGCTTTTTTGTTGAATTGTAAAGCTGTGAGCCCTCAACTGATAACCTGACACACTGATTACTGTTTTTCCGGCTCTTTCTTTGAAAGGACACTAATCCAGGCCCAGGGGAAACAAATAGCACTTGGATTACTGAACAAAAGATACTCCCTCCCCCACCTTGACCCAGATCTCCAAAGGAGGTCAGCATTTGTCGAGAGGAGGCTCTGGTGTCCTAGCTAGCCAAGCAAAACATTCACTGACTTGCCTGGCCCACTCCGGACCCCTTGGCTCTACCAATTTGCCCTCACACTGGGCTCACTCCATGGATCCCTTGCCCTGAAGACAACACTTCACAGTTGTCTACATTAAATTGCCCATTGTTTTCTCCAGCCTCAGGTCACTCAGAAACAAAACACAAAAGATTATTTTAAAGTTCCTCTGCATTCAGCACATGGGACCTAATTTGTTGCTCTGTCTGCAAGTGTAGTTTATCAAGAGGAAGATTTGGTACTCTAGAGTTGATATGCTCCTCCAGCATTATTTCCATGGACAGGTTTTTGTGAGCTGTTGTGTTACAAGAATGGCATATCCTGCACTTTAAGCAACATGAAAATCGGTCTGCGTTGTCACTTGCAACATCGCAGATGGATTCCTCTCCTGTTGCATTACTCAGCGTGCCTTCACTTGATATCTGGAAAGTCATTATTAAGGTGAAGCGACAGGGAGCAATATCAGGCATAACAGGTTTGAATGAACATCACCCCAATGCTAACAAAACCTTCTCTTGTTTCCCAGGATTTCTCTGTGTTAGTAATACCAGGACGTATTTCTCCCATGGTGCTGTCTTTACATTTCAAAGAATTAGTTGAGGGCGAAGAACAAGAGAAATACGAGAGATTTGCTTCCTACTAAAGTGTCTTGATTTTAAAAAATGAATTGGCCTGCCCCTCACATAGAAACATGATGTGACTAGTTTATTCTTCATACAGCATGCATTTTGCTTTGTTTTTCTAGCAGTCAGGATGGGTTTACATGGAACCAAACAGACACAATCTCCTAATCTCGCTTGCGACCAATGCTTTAAGACAGCTGGTTGGAATTAGAATCAGAATATGTTATCATCAGAAGAAACAGAAGCTGCCTTACCCAGCATTACACAGAAATAAGGTCAACACTATGGGACATCCAGGTTTGCCCCAGAGAACCAGAGAGATGTTGAGTTCAGTTCATGATCCAAAAAGCAGGGTCAGGGCTTCCCTGGTGGCGCAGTGGTTGAGAGTCCGCCTGCCGATGCAGGGAACGCGGGTTCGTGCCCCGGTCCGGGAGGATCCCACGTGCCGCGGAGCGGCTGGGCCCGTGAGCCATGGCCGCTGAGCCTGCGCGTCCGGAGCCTGTGCTCCGCGACGGGAGAGGCCACGGCAGTGAGAGGCCCGCGTACCGCAAAAAAAAAAAAAAAAAAAGCAGGGTCAAATGGTGGGTGTGCACTGGGAGATGATGAGACAAGCCAAATCAGCCTCCAGAGGTAACAGGAGCAAGAACTGGGAAGCAGAAAGGGGGAATACAGCTAGAACTCTGGGAGACAGGACCTAGGGTGAGCCCAATGGCTCCCCCTGACAGCATCTCCTTGGCCCAACTCGGTTTTTGATGGACTGGATATAATTTAGCTACTGATATTTTTCTACATCAGACATGATGATGAAAGTCAGAGAGTTTAGGAGATGGACAGCAACAGTCAGCTCTCTGTGGGGGCAGTGTGGGGTCATGAATACCAGATTCCTGACTCTCAGGCCAGTGTTCTGATGCAGGGCTGACGCAGGGCTTAGAGTAGAGCTTTTCTTCTGGGAAAATGTAACATGATCAAAGCTCTTGGAATCTGTGGGATCTGAGGAGGTTAGTTATCTATGGCCCAGCTCTGGAGGGTCTGTGCCTCTTTCCTCTTCCCCGTAGGCAGAGTGAAACTGTAGCCTGGTATTGAGGCAGAAATCTCCAGAAGCATTCTGTAGGGTCAAGACAGAAATGGCTGCATTTGCCTCTAGATACATTTGTCTCCAATATGCAGCAGGGATGCTGTGGCCTAAGCAGCCCGCTCTCTGTTCAGAAGCCGAGGGTTCAAGACCCTCCCATCAGACCCTCTCTTCTTATCTTCCTCCCACCAGCATTCTCCTTTTTTCTCTCCTTCTCTGCCCCACCCACCCCTTCAGATACACCCTTGCTTTTTCTTTCTATTGATTCTTAGCCCCATTTCCCCAAAGCTCTAAGTTTATCTTTGGATTTTAGATTTATCGTATTCTTACATTTTTTAACGTTCACGTTTTAATCTCTTGCCTTGATAGCTCAGGGCTTCTCTTTGGTTTCTCACCAGTTATTTGGCACTGCCTTATTTTTCAACACTTAATCATTTGAAATATTGAGCCTAAATTTTAAATCTTTCTTTTGTTGCTTTCAGTTATCTGTAACTCATTTTAAAGTTTCTGGTCTTTTATTTCTAGTCTATATTTTATCTGTTTTTAAAACTCTGGTTTTTTCCCTGTTTTGTTTTCATTTTCATCTTACTGTTTGCCATGTTCTGTAACGACTCAACAGAATGCCGGCCTGGAGTTATGCACGGGATCGAGAGCTCACATTACTAATTTTCTCACTCCCGTTTACTCCTAGCTGTCCCTATATATGTCTTCTCCATTTCTCTCCATAGATTTTCTAGCTTAGTTGAAGATGACTTTGCAAAGAATCTTGCCTAGGAGACTTGGGAGACTTATGGGTAGAATCTCCTAAGAGCCAGAATCCTACTGTTCAGATAACATGTTTTACTTGCTGAGTATTAGTTATTTAGAGCTCACGTTATCCAGGCATTTTCAGAAAAGTCAAGCATTTTAAAATCTATGTTCTCCAACATTTACATCATTGGCTTGTGAGTAAATCATCTGAGTGGTTTACCCTGAGTAGGTTGGGACCGGAGCTGGCAGTGCTTCTGGCCTGACTTGGTAAAGAGCCAAGTGGGGCTGAGTAAAGAGAATAAGGGTGGGATTCTGCTATCAAACTGCCATGTCCTTGCTCCTGCCTGTGCAGTTTCTCTGCTCTTTCTGGGGAGGGTCATAGAAGGAGCCTATCTGAGTGTGAACACTACCATTCTACCTCCTTTTCCTAATCATGAGAACAAAGAGAAGCTGTCTAGAACAGACACCATTATGAACAGGGTTCCTAAGTGGGGGCTGATGTGCCCCTTCCAGGTGCTTCTTTCAAACCACCAGGCCCTGTGCCAGACAACAGAGGCTTGCCAGAGGGGCTTCAGACACGGCTCCCCTCACTTTCTGACGTGGCTAGGTTTCCCAACTCTCACCACCTCCCAGTCTCAGGAGATTGGCAGTGTACAGGAGGATAGCTGATGGTGGAGAAATCTACTTCTCTACTACACTCCCTGACAAAGAAAGAGTGGAGGATCCCTCATCTTCTGCACATTATGACCTTTCTGTTGTCAGTTAAGCCAGTGGATGAGCGGGCTATCCCACCTGAGGGCTAGTACTTTTCCTCCGAAATTGACAATGGAGACATATCAAAAATGGGATTCTCTTTCACAGTAGCCGGTAGATATCATGTGCCTGTTAGAGAGCGGTCTTAGTATTAGGTGACATGGAAGTGACATGGTGTGTGTTTTAGTCCCTGCCTTTGGGGACTTTAGGATGACGTTGGTGACACAAGAAATATGCATCAAATAGTTTTGTGGCTTACAAAGTCCTTACATCTTCAGGTGTTTCTGTCCTTCATTCCTCTTTTGTCTCACTAAAGACCTACTCATCCTCAGGTCAAATTTTGAGGTTACTTTCTTGAGGAAATTAGCCCTTCCTGGGTTAGGTCACCCTCTTACTGGCTATGACCAAATCCTTTTCTAACCTTTACCTTTGCACTTTGTGATTTCTTGTGTTTTTGCCTGTTTTTCTCATTAGTAAGCTATATTTTTGACAGTGAACTCTTTAAAAGCAGAGACTACCACACTGTTTTATCAGCAGCGTACAGCATAGAGAGATGCTCAACAAATATTTTTGAATGAACGAATGAATCAATCAATGAACTCTAAGAGATAGGGTATATCACGTGCAAAAAGCATAGGAGAGACAGCATCTTCTGAACAAATTCAGAAAGGAATGGAGAAAGTAATTCCTGGAGATACTGTGGTAAAATTGTGGAGCATGCAGTGTGAGTGACCTGGCAATTTTTGTGGTCCTACGCACTTGTCTGCAGGCACAGTCACTTCTCAAAATCTGGTGTCAGGTTAAGTTATGGAGTCCCTCAATCAGAAGGAAGTTGATGAGCGTTGATTAGCATTCCTCTGGAAAGTGTGGCATTGAGATTCTAACTGAGGTCAATACTTCTAGATCTGTATGTGTGTGTGTGTGTGACGATGACCACTGGGCCAGATGACCTCTTTCAGCCAGCCTCCATCACCAGCACTTCCTGAAAGCCATTGCACATATCAGTTTGTGCAGTGACAGAAAGCACCTAATTACCACAACCCTCTAGCTTGTTCTGGCGGGAGAGCTTGGGCATACATAGAAAAAATACGTACACAAATACATCTGAGTAGAAGTGACACTCAGAGAAACATTCACAAACAAGCACAGTGTAGAAGGAACACAGACATGAAAACAACCAGTGGGCAGCTGGCTCAAGTTGTATAAATAGATCATATGCAAGGGTGGGAAAGGAACGCCTACAGATGTAAGGACCTTGTAAGCCAACGTAACTATTTGATGCATATTTCTTGTATCCCCAACTTCGTCCTAAGTTCCCCGAAGGCAGGGACTAAAACACACATCAGGTAGTTTTCTTGGCATCTCATACTAAGACCTGTCAATAATAGGCACTCAATACCTATTGGCTGCTACTGAAGAGAATCGCATTTTGAAATCCAGTAGACCCCATGGAAGAGTATATGGTGAGGGTGTCTGGAGGGGTTCCTGCTGGAGGGCACTCGAGCACAGTTCTAAATGGGAAAAGGGCCTGGTTTGCTGAAGAAGACTGGGGAGGGTGGTTCTGTGGGATAATGGCAAGTATACTGTGCAAAGTGCGAAAGGTAGAGGACGCATGTGCAGGATTGGTAGGCGGCCCAGGGAAAGCGGTGAATAAGAGGACAGCTGCTGGTAGACAAGAAGGGAGAAGAAGGATAAATATCATGAATGACCACCCCCACTGGAAAGGCTGCCTATATCAAGTGTCATAGAATATATTCCATGGAATCTGTGGCTGTGAGATGTGGTTGGGAATTTGTGAGCTTGTGTGTTAGGACTAAGAGGGGAAGTTGGAAGAGTGGTTACTTTGTAGGGTTCAATATGATTCCTCTAAGTTCATAAATTCATATCGAGGGTCTAGTGGGGGCTGATACTATGCAAAAAGCTTGTAGATACAGTGACAACAGACATAGTCCCACCCCACCTAACCCTTGGGCTCTGCAAGAGTGAGAGGGCATCCAGTAAGAGGGTCAAACTCCACGAAGGGGACTTTTAGGAAAAGAAGCAATCAGAAGCTTCTTGAGTAGTCTGAGAAGGGAAGTCACCTGCTCACATGATGCTTGAGGAAGATGATTGAACATCAGAGTCCAGATTGGACTGTGGTGGGGGAAGGACTCAAGCTGGGAGGTTGGCCCAGTGCTGCCAACTCTATCCTTGAGTGAGGATAGAGATAAGAAATGACTACAAAAATGTTTCCAACTCTGCTTTGATGTGGTGATGCTGAGAGATGAGAACAGAGAAGGGAGAAAGGCAAACATACAGCTTCTGTCCTTCCAACATGAATCTGCTGAGTGGGCCTTCTAGGAGCTGCTTCGTGGAAGGGGCACAGGCCAGGAGTCTGAAACATGGCTCTACTTTTGGCTGTTGGACCTTGAGAAAAATAATTTTACATCAACTTTGGCTTATTTATCTAAATGACCTATGATATATGACAGTACTTTGGTGGGGAAAGTATGTAATAGATGACATCAATTAATGATATGCTAAATTGCATTATTGATGGCAATAAAGACAGATTTGTACACTGCTTTACACTTTACAAAGCATTTTTGCATGCGTTATTTAATTTCAGCCTTACCAAAACCACTGCGGTAAACACAATTATTTCATTCATATTTTATAACTGAGGAAATAGAGACTTGGAGTCTTGTCCTAAGGCCATAAGGGTAGTAAAGGGCAGAGGCAAGATTCAAACCCCCCCAGATCTTGGCCTTCTGTATTGTGTGGGAACTTAGAGGTCTCACTTATTTATTAAATATCAACTATCAATTCTTGCTGCATGGAAGATAGCATTAGATGATGATGATGATGACGATTGTCTCAGGATGTCGATTCATCCATCCATTTACTCATCATATGTTTTCACTGAAGCACGTGTGAAGCGTGCTGTGAAGTGGTGTGTGTACAGGTCTGTTTCATCTGGGGTTGGCACTTTATCATTCCATTCAGGGAACAAGCCTCTGACCATTGGTTCAAGGACCCCTCCTTGATCAAGACTCCCCTGGCTTCAAGTTCTCATACTCCACTTTTTTCAGAGCTCTGCTGCACTCTGCTTCTGCCATAGGGTCTATGGTGTCTTCATTTTCATTTTCTGTTCATTTATTTACTGTTCACTACATGTTTTTAGTACTTCTTCTGTAGAAGGCTCTGTGATAGATACATAGTCTTTTTGGCAGGAGAGTACCAAAGCTAACATTTGTTATTCAGTCACAGTGCTAGGTCTGAACATGGTAGGCAATCGATAAGTATTTGTTTGATTGATTAAGATTCCCAGATTGAGAATCCACACGGTTGGGAGATGCCAAAATGAATCTCCTAAAAGTACGCCCAGTAAACGCGGAGAGTGAAGTCCAGAGCAGCTGCAATGCTGTCTGGGGGCATTTTCCCGTGATCCCTGTAGTCCACAAGCGTACCCTTGACCCTCCTCTCATTCTGTAGTTTCAGAGCTGAAACAATTGCAGTCAGAGCGTATAAACTCACCGTATTCTGTACTGGGGAAAATGGGAGACTTTGGCTTTTTAAAGTTTTGTGAACTAGATCTTAATTCAGCAGGGAAGATGTTAAGAAGCAATAAAAAAAAAAGAAATTTATTGTTGTTATTTTTACTTGCATCCTGTTTCTGGCTGTGCCACTGCCTTGTGAAGGGGCCTTGGCACACATGCGGCTTTTGAGTGCCAGTTTTCCCATCTGTAAAATAATCCCCATCCTTGATCCTCAGCTCACAGGGGTGCTTGGAAGCCCAGGAAGGTAATGTCTATGCTGTGCTTTCAGGATCCTGGACAAAAGGCATTGTAGAAATAAAGGCAATCACTGCTTTATTTAGATTAGAGTGTATACTGTGGTTCAGAAGTGTGTTTCATGCCCTGTCCCCTTTCCTTGTGTCTCCTTGCCCTAAAGTCTTCCCTCTGCATGTCCCCACAAGCACAACTGTTCTGATCTACCCTCAGTCAGATTAATTGAACAAGATCCTTTGAAACCCCATCTAGTTTACCCAGCCTGCCTATCTTTCAGGGCTTTCACAAGCTCTTCTCTTTATTGAGAAAGAGAAAAAGCTATCACTTGGAACGGCAAATCCTTGGTTCCCTTGTCAGGCCAGCTTTTCTCCTGAAGGGTCCCCTTGCCCCTCAGGCGAGCTCATCTGAAACTCCGTTCACACCATGATGGCTGGACGCAGGACTCTCCGGTGTAGTTGCCTTGGCAACAACTTCTGTTTGTTGCAAGTGCAGATTAATGTTGGGTCATTGTTGTTTTCCCCTCTGCCTCATAGTACAAGAGAGGCGAATAAACTGTGGATTAGGTGAAATAAAGGAAGTAGTCCAGTGAGTGATAGGAAGAGGGGGAGAGCAGACACAGAAAGCCTTGAGAAAGAAGACGGCTGGGCCTTTGGAACCTACTGGGTAGTTAGACATTTAACAAAAACCATTAACTCCAGGAAGCAATTTATCTAGAGTGAGTTCAAGGCAGGTATGTAGAGCCCTTGACATGGACCAATTCCTGTGAGGATCATAAGAAGAGGGGGCTTCATAGTCAGAGCTGAATATCTCCTCATGGTAGACTGTACAGCCACACTTGGTATATTTTTCTCATCCTCAAGGAACTTAAACTTTGGGAATCCACTGACATTTACTGAGGCCTGCTCGGAGGTAGGCCCTGTGGTGATTGGTTTTTTAATAGCATATTTTTGTTTTTGCCTTACATGCAAATTGTGTGCAATCCCTCACTGCATAGTTTCCAGCAGACAACTGTGGGTTTCTTTTAACTTTTATTTTATATTGGAGTATAGTTGGTTAACAATGTTGTGTTAGTCTCAGGGGAGCAATAAAATGATTCAGTTATGCATATGCATGTATCTATTCGTTTTCAAATACTTTTCCCATTTAGATGGTTACATGATATTGAACAGAGTTCCCTGTGCTATACAGTAGGTTCTTGTTAGTTATCTATTTTAAATATAGCGGTATGTACATGTCAATTCCAAACTCCCAATCTGTCCCTCTCTTCCACCCTTCCTCCCCGGTAACCTGTGGTTATTAGTACAATTTGGCAAAAACCTTCCCTCATGTCCACATAGCACACATTATCCTTAACATACTATTCAAGTGGTTTTACTTAACATTAGCATGGTATTTATTCCTGTTTTTATTTTTAATTTTTCTTTATTTGAGAGGATTTGGCATCACTGTACAAGAAAAGACAACTTAAAGGTTCTTGAGTTTGAGAGAAAGGAGCATTCTGACCCATTTCAATTGTTAAGCTTTGATACCCATTATATGTAAGTGACTGGTTATCCTTTGTGTTGGCATCAAGTACAACTCGTACATTACAACAAGAGCAAGGTAGATTTCATAGGTATTAATTAGTTTTAACATCTATTACAGATTAAAAAATATATACATTTAGAAACTTTTCATCCTTTTATTCATTCATTCACTCACCAGCTACTTATTGGATTCTGATGATTCACTAGGCACTGTGCTAAGCAGTAGAGGTATAGCAGTAGAGAAGACAAAAGAACATCTCTGCTAGCACATAGATGTTATATTCTTTTCAGTCCTATAATCAATGTTGGTGCTCACATAAGTGCTTCTGTGTTAGCACAAAGGTTAGATGGAGGATATAGAGGTGCCGCACCCAAACTTTACCAAACGATTATACAACTTTAGAGATGAAAGTGCCTTCAGAGACCATCATCTCCACCCTCCATTTAGAGCAAGAATTCCTGTCTCAAACATCCCTTGGAGATGGGCACCATCTTCCACCCATCCCTCATACATCACTTCTTATCTAGCAGCAGCTCCACCTCCGGAACTTTTCCCAAATGTGTCCCCTACGTCTTTCACCTGTCTCACTCCACTGGCCTCCTAGAAGGCCTCCCTGCCTCCATTCTTTTCCTCCTCCATGATTCATTCTCCACACTACTGAGAGAGTGAGCTTCTGAAAATGCAAATCAGCTCACAGCTTCTCTGCTGAAAACCCTCCAAAGGCTCTCTGCACTCAAATTAAAATCTTAACTCCACTCTGCCCCAGAAATCCCTGCATGCTTAGACACCCACCATCTCCTGGACCCCACTTTCCTGACATCCCAGCACAGCATTTACCATGACCTCAGGCACTATGGTTTGACTGCTTCTTTTCTGTTACTGCCCCCAAACCACCACACACGCAAACAAACATACACCAACACACACCGGACACGCGTTAAAAACTAAGCTCCTTGGCAGCCTGTAGTTTGATTTATTCACTTCTACTTATAAATGTGTTTCACATAGTAGGCATTCATAATTATTTGTTGAATTTTTAAAACTTGGTCTCTTTAGCACCTCTGTGAATGACAGGGAACTCTGTATAAGCGTCCTCCAATGTGTATATTATTCTAATATTTTGTTTAGTTTTTTCTTATATTGTGCAAAATTTTCTATCCCTGTAACATCCACCCATTGGACTTTGTTCTGTTACATGAAATTAATCCATTTCTTATCCATGTAAACTCTTTAAATGCTTCATGTAGCTTTTATGTCTCACCATATTTTCTGTTTTCCAAGCTAAACTCACAGTTCCTTTAACCAGTTGACCTGTGTTGACTTTCAAATCCTTGTCTCTCTTGCTTCCTTTTCTCTGAAAAGCTACCAGTTTGCCTTTTTCTCTCTTAAAGCATGGTGATTGGTTTAGTTATATATCACAGTTACCCAGGGAGGACAGGATGAGCCGATTAACAGGAAACATTTGGCTGGTGAAACAGAAACTTGGTCCAGTGTTATAAAATGTTTAGCGATCACTTACATGAAACTAGTTTAATGTCTGACCAACTAAACCCAATTGAAGGCTCTCCTCTGCCAAGCCCAGTACACCTTCCATTGGATTTTGAGCAATGAACCAAAGTGCGTATTAGTGAGAAGAGGGGAAACTAATTCTCTGTTCTTAATCTCACAATACAGGCTGGTCCTCAATAAATATGATATCAAAATAATTATAATAAGATTATGTAGAATCTAAGACATGGTAATTAATGAAGAAGTATTTGAACTGTCAGTGGTATCTTGAGCCCTTAAGGGAAAAATAATAACCTGACAATATAAGTGAAATATGAGATCAACCAATTAATTAGCAGAATAATTTAATCTGATGCTCTGAAAGTAGGCCAATTAAAATGCACTCTTACTATTTAACACTGATTAAGCAAGGCGCTAGATCCTGAACACAGTTTGAAAATAGACCTTATTTCTACCTTCTGGGGACCTAAAGCTAATTTAAGTGGTTGTATATAAAAGGACAAAGGAACAAGAGGTGTGGTGTTGTCTTGATTTCCCATTGGAGCTCCTTGCTCTAGTGCTGGGCAGTGAGGAAGGGCTGTGACCACCACGACATTCTTCCAAACTTCTCACTCCCTCTCTAGCCTCCTCCTCCTTCTAACCTTCATTGGAGGGTGGGAGGGATCAATCTGAGGTCAACCGAAGGCCAAAGAAATGAGTTTAAAAACAAAGCTTTCCAAAAAATGCAAAATTTCCTACACTTGAGATAGTTAGTGGAAAAGAGGAACCCGGTATCATTAGTGCCTTTGATAATTCTTTAGGAATAATTCATTGGGTATTAATGAAATAACAGCAACAATAAATACAAAAAACTGAAACCATCTTGCCTTCCAGCACACTTAAGGGAACACTCAAATTTAATGATGGTTGATACAGAGATAAACCACAAAGTAGCCCATTAACTGTTCATTTAACTTTAATGAATTCTGATCTCTGGAATAAAAAATAATAATATAAATGTATTTATAATTTGCAGAGAGTTCTTTAACCTCTTGTAAGCCTTCTCCTTGTGAAATATTTAAGCTTTATGGTCTCCTTTCCAACACCTTGCTTATGTATTGGATGATCAGTGTGTTGGTGTCATAATACTGTCCCTGAAAAGAAAATCCTCCATTCCTTCCCTCTCATGAGAAGAATACACAGGAGAAGGACCTCCCTTTCAGTCTCTCTTCTGGATTATGAGCATCCCATTGGGGTGCCCTTTGAATAGCTTTTGTAGCAATTCAAGTAGGTATGCTGAGACATTCATCCTCTTGTCTTCTCGTTGGGAAACATTGGTATTTCTATATATAGAAGATGTTGGGGAGACCTGCTTTGGCTGCAAACCAACCAACTCTGAATCAAATGAGACTCACCCTAAGGCTTAGGACTGACAAACGTCATGCTTCTGTTAGAGTATTCCATAATGTAATAAGCAATAATGGATGCTAATTTGCTGAAGGTTATTGTAGGTTGTTCAAACACACTAAATTATTGTGCTTAAACACAAAAGAGTTCTGCACTCACCTTCTAAAACGATTACCAATTCACCAGCCTCTATCCACATTCTGCCTGTGTATCCATGAGTCTAGGTTAAGAAGTATGAGTATTTGCCTAAACCAATGGCACCGTCTACAGCTTGACTTGATTTCTCAGTGCATATTTACATGAAAACAGGATGGTAACACTATGATGATAAAGCTATGAGTGATTGGATTCCTACTAAAATTTACTAAAGCTAAGTGCCTTCCGTGCATTGTTTTATTAAATCCTCACAACCTATGAGGTAGACGTTATCATTACTTCCCATGTTGTAGAGATAAACTTGAAGCCTAAAAATGAAGTACTATGGTAACTGGCAGAAGAAAAAACACAACTTCAAGTCTGTCTGGTATGAATTTCTCTTCTCTGAACCTCTATGCTTTATCATTCCCTTGGGAATAATGTACCAGCATGTGAAGTTTATAATCATTGCTTGGACATACATGGTTTTAATAAATTAAATATTACTGTTCTACCTAATGTACACATCAGCCCTTGTGTCCACTGACTTAATCTCCCCTTATAATCTTCACATGCATTGTATGTATACTTGATTATTGTAACAATTTTACAACAGAGACCTAAGGGTATTGAGCAACTCCATGGCAAACACTCTTTCTCTGCTGTGTCCATGGTCACATTTGCACTGTGCTCCCAATCATCTAATTAATTTTGTTTACTTATTTAAAATTTTACATTATTTTTCTCATCAGCCCAGTCTGAAAATATCAATGTGTACCTTTACCTCTGCTCAGAAAGAAGAAATAGAAAAGAAAATGGAGTAGGGGTTCCTTTCGTTGTTGTTGTTTTGACAGTTGCAATGTATCACTTTCTTTGTCCTGAGGGCTAAAATAATGTTTGAAATTGTAGCAAATTAGCATCTCAGAGCCAAATCTATCTTCCTCTGTAGTTTTGTACTCTTCCTTGTGGTCTCCCGTTTATTTAGGTTTGCAGATTTAAAGTCTGGGTCCCCCAAGTAAACTGTCCAAAAGCCCCTCTCTACCTTAGATCCCTAACCCAGCAACCGCAAACCAAACAGCCCCAGGGAAGGTTTTGTCTGCCTGTTTTGTACCTGATACTCTTGAACTAAATATTTCTTACCACTCTAAAGGGAAAGTCTAGGGCACATGTGTTATGGAACATGGAAAAATTCATCTGTGTGTTCCTTGGGCTAGTGAGGTAATAGTGTATTCGGGTAATAATGGGTAACTTATCCTGTGATTGTCTCCATTCTCTGACCCTGTTGGTGGAGAGAAATTATGAAGTAATAATCAGAAAACCTTGAGGACTGATGAAATGTGGGAGACAAGGGAGAAAGAGGAGTCCAAAATGATGGGCATATTGAACTTTGGTTCCTGGGAGAATGTTGATGCTATTAACTGGAGTAGAAAAGTCAGAAGGAGGAGCCACAAGGGATGCAGGGAGGAGGGAAAAGAAATGATGAATTCAGCTATAAAATTGTTGGGTTTGAGGTGATGCTGGAAAATCAAGTACCAAGTGTCCAGCTGGCAGTTGGAATGGTAGAAGTGGAATTTAGGGAAAAGGTTCTGGTAGGAGATAAAAATGTGAAGGTCATGTGTATAAAAATGGATGATGTCTCTGGGGTAGAGAAGAGGAATGAGGCTTGAACCTTGAGAAATACCCTTAAACAAGCCGCCAACACAGAAAAGCCTGTTAGGAAGTTAGGAAGGAATGGACCATGAACAGGAGAGTAAATAGAATAGTGCCATGTGTTGGAAGTCAAGGAATGATAATGGATTTTTTTTCTGATAAGGCTGTGGGGATTCAATCAGATTAAATGTGTTGAAGCAATTCATAAGCTATCAAATGCTATCCCAGGTTTACTTATAAAGTTATTTAAAACCAACATTTGATGAGGAAATGGAACATATTGAAAGAGATAACATCAGAACCTCTAAGACCCAGTGAGGAAACTCCAGCAAAACTTTACAATTTTACAACTAAATTGAACCATATAAAGAGGCCACTTATTTTGTCATAGAAAATGACCCTTTAGTATGATTCGTTCTAATAACTTTATCATGGTTCCCCAAACCCACTCTGATGAACTTGGACACATTTGAGCTTTAGGAAGTGGTTTTACCTCATCCAGACCCTGTTCCTTGGCCCTCACCTTAGTACCTCTGGTCATTCTACCTGCGGTCTTCTGAGGGATGGAGAGTGGACATGGCTGATTAGATTTACACAGCCCAGTAGCCACAAGCGTTAGATCAAAATCTATTCTCCTAACTTCCACGTGGTCCACTCTTTTGACCTCGCTCTCATACCCTTTCTCTGAGCTCAATGAGCATTGATAGTCAAGAAATCAAGACTCTCAAAAGTAATGACTCTGACTCTTTCCCCAAACTGATCATAAGAGAAAAATCCTCAATGATCTAATATACTGGGTATACCCTTACCACCACAGGGCAGACAACCAGATAACCTGGAGGTACAACTTGAACAGGGGAAGGGTTAAAATCTGCCATCATTCTGATTGACATGCAGACCCTCCTCCACGGTCTGGTGAGTTTTATGGTCAGACTGAAGCAGAGCACCAAGGGAATTGCTTCAATTATGCAAATCAGTGACCCAATTAAGAACTTCCTTTTGTACACAGAGTCCCAGCATTTGCATACCTGATCAGGTGTTCAAATAACCAAATTTTACTTGGTCTCATTAATATGTAATCCTTAAAATGCATTTTCACCCAACTAATGTGGTCTCTGCAAATGGAATTCTTCCCAAATATGTAAGTGGCTCAAAGTAGTTTTAAAAGTTTAAAATGCACAGTAAGTACCTTGTCCATAGCCTGTTGATCATTAATAGAAGTTCTACAAAATGGAAGTCAGCAGAGAGAACCATTAAAGTGCCAATGGGGCAATTACAGACTGCCAGCCTGACCCTCCCTGTCATTCTGCATGATTGCTGCCCCTTTGCCCACTCCACAGCAGTTTGAGGGAGCTGAAATATATTCTTGGTTCTTTGGCATGGTTTCAGGGAAGGGAGATATTCCAAGCCACAGCTTTATATACAGGATGACACGCAAGTGGTTGAGATAATGCTTGGTTATTCAGAAAAATTAAGCCTGGCCTTATATGTGTCCTTTGAAATGACCATTGGTTTCCGACTTTATCTTTGCCTTCTCACATCAGTTTCTTATAATACTCACCCCACCCCTCCCCCATGGATGCTTCTTTTCAGAAATGCAATTTCATGAGGAAAATGTGAAAAGAATGTGGCAGCGGTTGATTGCCAGGGAAGGCAGTTGCCTCTGCCTTTCTCTTCTTAGAGATACAGTAATAAAACACCAGTGAGAGTTTTCATTTTAAATAATCAGAGAGAAAGATGCATGTGTGAAGAAATTGATATAATGTCAGATATGTAATACAAAATACCATAATTATATTAGAAACTGTATATACTTTAAATTTATATACATTTAATATTATATATACGGTGCCTCTTTTATTTCAATGTACAGTCTTAGGAAAACCCAGCAATATATTTTAGAAAATTGAATGCTAATTTTAAAAATGCCTATAAATTTTGCACCTATGGGATACTTCAGAAAGTTAATTTTCTCCACAGACTGTGGTAATTTTAACAAGAATATCCTAATATGACTCAGATGACTCATGAACAACTTCCATGTATTGAAAATTGGGTTTGAAATAGGATTTGGGGCTGTCATTTTCATAAATGAGATTATATTTTGTGCACATAGTCCCATTTTAATAATTTTTAAATCTGAAATTAATCAAAAAAACTTCATAGAAATTTTTTAAGGGAAAAGGCACTGCTTACCTTCATCTGATTGCTTTACTTTATGTAATTCCCTTAGGGCTTCATCTAGACATTGCATCTTTTCAGCAGCCATTTTGCTATTACTTTGTTAATGTGTTTTATGAAGACAGCAAAGCTAAGTGTATAGATTTACTGCAGGCTGAAAGTGGCCTAGCAAGTTGTCTGGCAAGTAGTAGCTTGTTTCTGAAACTATCATAATTATTCTTTGTGGCTGTGAAGAACTTGTTTTGTCTACATTTGTTTATTAATAATTTCAATTTTTATAGTAATCAAGTACTTATTTGTGAGGTTTGGGCTGAGATCACTAGACTGCTAAGATAGTAGATGACTGTTCTCTGTTCCTGAAGGTCAACGACATGATTGGTAGACCTGCCTCCATGTCAGTCATTGCTGCAGATGAAACAAGGATGAGTTGAAGGTAGTAACCAGGCTCCGGGAACTGAATACTTGTATGGGATTAGTTTCTCAGTCTTAATACACCTTTATTTTAACAATGTATGTGACATAAAGCAGCCTGCCATAGACGGCCTGTGAAGTATGCCTTGTTACTTCCGTCCTCTCTGCTTCAAAATTCCTCCACTGGCCTTCTCTCAGGATGGGTTCAGGTCTTCCCAGGTTCTGGGCATGCATACTATTGGATGTACCACCTCAAACCATATCAAACCTGTCTGTCTATTACGTATGTATTTAATGCACCCACACCCCACATGAAATCACATTTACACAAGATTATAGAAGACTTGATTTGAATTTTTGTTGACTATTCGATATAATAACATTTGTAGATAATTAAACATTTATTATTTTTGCTTTTCAGTTTTTTCATATTTTGGAGGAATCTTTCTTTGTTTGTTTTTGTCTCAAATATTTTTGAAACCCTTGGGAAACATGTAGATCCTAGATACTGAGCCCAGAAGTCTTCCCTTGTCTCCTGTCTTAGAAGAAAAGTATCATTCCTGCTGACCAAGACTAGCCTCTTCTCTTATGCCTTTAATCCTAGCCCTGGTTCCCATCAACCAGCATTTAGAGAAGGTCTACTGTATGACTGACTGCATAACTGGAAGCAATGATAATGTAGAGTGAGAATTCCTATACAAGAGAGAGGACAGGATCAATTTTTCTTAGGACGTGGCTTAGGATGATTTCACAGAGGAGGTGGCATTCATACTGAGCCTCATGGATGAATTGGAACTGGCTAGATGGAGGAGAGTGGGGGTAGGGTAGACATTCCAGACAGAGAAACAGCATTGGCAAAAGCATAGCTTTCTCCTAGATCTTGGTCTGTAAAGTATCTCTACCTTCCTCATTTTCAAGGACTAGAGACATTGGGCAAATTTCATTTTCCTTCTACTTCTCAGGCTGCCCTTTCTCTGGACGTTAATTTACACCTACCCCCATGAAATGAGATGTTGCCTTCCAGAGCCTGTCCTTGTCTTTTTCTTTTCTTTCTCTTCATATTCTCCCTCAGTAATCTGAGCTTTCTCAAGGCTATAAACCATTACTTTTGTAGAGTGCTAACCTAAATCTCCAGGGCCATACTTTCTTCTAAACTAAGGGTGTTTTGTTTTGTTTTCATTTGTATGATGGGCATCTCTGTGCATCCCAAACTAAGCATATAATTCTTCCACAAAAGTCTGCTCTTTGTTCTGTGTTCCTTATTCCCATTACTACCAGGAGATTTTCTTGAGCATCCCTGCTTGGCCCACCACATCCTTCAGCTAACTCCCTCTTGTATTACATTCCCTTCCCATCCCACTCTCTCCTAGCTAGCTGATCATTCATTCACCTCTCACTTAGATTATCAGCTAGCCCCCCAACTGGTCTCCCTGCTTCCATTCCCACAAACACAGGCTATACACCCAAGAGACAAAATGCCTATTTCTCACCATATCTCTCCTCTACTAAGGATGTTAATTACATCCACTATCTATGCTCAGGTCATATGTGAGGTCTCTATTACCTACCTTTCCAATATTAAATAAAATATTCACTTTTATATACTCTTTGCCCCATCAAAACAGACTTATTTGCTGCCTCCCACAGTCACCTAGAATTTGTCAGTCTCCATCTTTTTGTGTAGAAGACCCTTGCTTCCCATGTTGAAATCTGCCAACTCCTTTAAGATTTAATTAGAAAGCTACCTCCTTCAGAGAGCATTTTCTTATGCTATGCTTTCTTCCTCATCATTCATTTCCCCTCTTCCCCAACCCTATATGGTATTAAAAAGGAATTCTCCCTCTTTTGAATTCACATTTTTTAATTAACAAACTTAACTGTGTTTTTTCTGTTTATAATCCCATACCACTTTACTCAAACCTCTTAGGCAATTATTGTACTTTGCATTGATTCTGGAGACATTCCTCCATAAATATCTAGTGGATGAATGAGCGCAGCCTTTATAGACTTTTTTTTACCTCTAACAAGTCAACCTTCACATCTCTGAGTCAATTGAAAGAATATTATACGTGGAGTGAATTTATGTATGCTTGCAACAAGTTATTTTATTTTTTTATTATTTCTTTTCTTTTTTTTAATTTTTTAATAGATCTTTATTGGAGTATAATTACTTCACAATACTGTGTTAGTTTCTCTTGCACAACAAAGTGAATCAGCCATATGCATACACATGTCCCCATATCCCCTCCCTCTTGTGTCTCCCTTCCGCCCTCCCTATCCCACCCCTCTAGGTGGTCTCAAAGCACCGAGCTGATCTCCCTGTGCTATGCTGCTGCTTCCCACCAGCCAACTATTTTACATTTGGTAGTGTATGTATGTCGATGCTACTCTCACTGCGCCCAGCTTCCCCCTCCCACCCCATGTCCTCAAGTCCATTTTCTATGTCTACCTCTTTATTCCTGCCCTGCAACTAGGTTCTTCGGTACAATTTTTTTTTAGATTCCATATATATGTGTTAGCATATGGTATTTGTTTTTCTCTTTCTGACTTACTTCACTCTGTATGACAGACTCTAGGTCCATCCATCTCACTACAAATAACTCAATTTCATTTCTTTTTATGGCTGAGTAATATTCCATTGTATATCTGTGCCACATCTTCCTTTTTTTTTTTTTTTTTTTTTTTTGCGGTACATGGGCCTCTCACTGTTGTGGCCTCTCCCGTTGCGGAGCACAGGCTCCGGACGCGCAGGCTCAGCGGCCATGGCTCACGGGCCCAGCCGCTCCGTGGCATGTGGGATCCTCCCGGACTGGGGCACGAACCCGTGTCCCCTGCATCGGCAGGCGGACTCTCAGCCACTGCACCACCAGGGAAGCCCCCACATCTTCTTTATCCGTTCATCTGTCAATGGACATTTATGTTGGTTCCATGTCCTGGCTATTGTAAATAGTCCTGCAATGAACATTGTGGTACATGTCTCTTTTTGAATTATGCTTTTCTCTGGGTATATGCCCAGTAGTGGGATTGTTGGGTCATATGGTAGTTCTATTTTTAGTTTTTTAAGGAACCTCTATACTGTTCTCCATAATGGCTGTATCAATTTACATTGCACCAACAGTGCAAAAGAGTTCCCTTTTCTCCACATCCTCTCCAGCATTTACTGTTTGTAGATTTTTTGATGATGCCCATTCTAACTGGTGTGAAGTGATACCTCATTGTAGTTTTGTTTTGCATTTCTCTAATAATTAGTGACATTGAACATCTTTTCATGTGCCTCTTGGTCATCCTGCAGGCCACTGGTGGGGGCCTCTGACACCCAAGGAGATGGAAGGAACCCCAAGGTGAACCAGTAGGACATAGGGGGACTGAGGGGGGGGGACAACTGGAGGCCAGACAGGATCCGCACCCCTGAGGCTGGGGAGATCAGGAGAGGCTGGTGGGAGGAGCCATCCAGGAGAAGCAGGAGAGGAGAGGAGGGCGTTGGCCTGGCTCACTCGAGCACAGAAAGCCTGCTGGGCTCCCAGGTGAGGTCCCCTGCCCTCTGAGACTAGGGGTGGGGGGCACACCTGGGCCCCTTCTGTTCCTTGAGTGTAAGCCCCACCCCCCACAACCCCCAGGTCATTTTCCAGCCATGTGGGTCCTGAGCATTGGCCCCGCCCACTACCCAAACCTCGCACTTGCTCAGGCCCCACCCTCCACAGCCAAAGCCATTCCCCCCACTTTATTTGTCCCTCCTCCTCTTTTTTGCTATTGTGGTACTGTTGTACCTTGCAGTTGTTGACTCATCGATATTTTTATTTTTATATTTTTCCTAACACATCTGTTAGTTTCCTAGTCTAATGTTATTTTTTACTTCGCTGTTGTTGTTGTTTTTCCGGCCCAAGCAACTTGCGGGATCTTGGTTCATGAGCCCGGGGTCAGGCCAAAGCTCCTGTGGTGGGAGCTCCCAGTCCAAACAAAGGGACTAATGGAGAACCTCAGACCCCAGGGAATATTCATCAGAGTGAGGTCTCATGTTGTTCCTCATCTCAGCACAAAGACCCAGCTCTGCCCAATAGCCTACAAACCCTAGAGTTGTAAACCTCAAGCCAAACAACCAGTAAGACAGGAACACAATACCACTCATAAAAAAAAAAAGAGATGAGATAAAAATATGTCACACATGAAGGAGCAAGGTAAAAACCTACAAGACCAAATAAATGAAGAGGAAATAGCCAACCTACCTGAAAAAGAATTCAGAGTAATAATAGTTAAGATGATCCAGAATCTCGGAAATAGAATGGAGGCATGGATTGAGAAAATACAAGAAATGTTTAACAAAGATTTAGAAGAATTAAGAACAAAAAGCAGAGATAGAGCTTCTCTGGTAGCACAGTGGTTGAGAGTCTGCCTGCTAATGTAGGGGACACAGGTTTGAGCCCTGGTCTGGGAGGATCCCACATGCCACGGAGCGACTGGGCCTGTGAGCCACAGCTACTGAGCCTGCACGTCTGGAGCCTGTGCTCCACAGCGGGAGAGGCCGCGATAGTGAGAAGCCCACGCACCACGATGAAGAGTGGCCCCCCTTGCCACAACTAGAGAAAGCCCTTGCACAGAAACGAAGATCCAACACAGCAAAAATAAATTAATTAAAAAAAAAAAAACAGAGATAAACAACATAAGAACTGCAATGAAATATACGCTAGGAGGAATCAGTAACAGAATAACTGAGGCAGAAGAACGATTAAGTGAGCTGAAAGACAAAATGGCAGAAATAACTGCCAATGAGCAGAATAAAGAAAAAAGAATTGACGACAATCTCAGAGATCTCTGGGACAACAATAAATGCACCAACATTCGAATTATAGGGGTCCCAGAAGAAGAAGAGAAAAAGAAACGGTTTGAGAAAATATTTGAAGAGATTATAGTTGAAAACTTCCCTAACAAGGGAAAGGAAATATTCACCCAAGTTCAGGAAGCAGAAAGAGACCCATACAGGATAAACCCTAGGAAAAAACACTCCAAGACACATATTAATCAAACTAACAATAAATAAATTCAAAGAAAAAATATTAAAAGCAGCAAAGGAAAAACAAAAAATAACATACAAAGGGATCCCCATAAGGTTATCAACTGATTTTTCAGTGGAAAATCTGCAGGCCAGAAGGGAGTGGCAGGATATACTTAAAGTGATGAAAGAGAAAAAGCTACAACCAAGATTACTCTACCCAGCAGGGATCTCATTCAGATTTGATGGAGAAGTCAAAAGCTTTTCAGACAAGCAAAAGCTAAGAGAATTCAGCACCACCAAACCAACATTACAAAAATGCTAAAGAAACTTCTCTAAGCGGGAAACACAGGAGAAGAAAACACAGGAGAAGAAGAAGACACAGACTGGCTGAATGGATACAAAACAAGACCCATATATATGTTGTCTACAAGAGACCCACTTCAGACCTAGGGACAAATAGAGACTGAAAGTGAAGGGATGGAAAAAGATATTCCATGCAAATGGAAATCAAAAGAAAGCTGGAGTAGCAATACTCATATCAGATAAAATATACTTTAAAATAAAGACTGTTACAAGAGATAAAGGGGGAAACTACATAATGATCAAATGATCAATCCAAGAAGAAGATATAACAATTGTAAATATTTATGCACCCAACATAGGAGCACCTCAATACATAAAGCAAATTCTAAAAGCCATAAAAGGGGAAATCAACAGTAACACAATAATATTAGGGGACGTTAACAGCCCACTTTCACCAATGGACAGATCAACCAAAATGAAAATAAGTAAGTAAAAATAAGCTTTAAATGACACATTAAAATAGGTGGACTTAATTGATATTTATAGGACATTCCATCCAAAAACAACAGAATACAGTTTCTTCTCAAGTGTTCATAGAACATTCTACAGGATAGATCATATCTTGGGTCACAAATCAAGCCTTAGTAAATTTAAGAAAATTAAAATACTATCAAGTATCTTTTCTGACCACAACACTATGAGACTAGACATCAATTATGGGAAAAAAACTGTAAAAAATATGAATACATAGAGGCAAAGCAATATGCTACTAAATAACCAAGGGATCACTGAAGAAATCAATGAGGAAATTAAAAAATGCCTAGAAATAAATGACAATGAAAACACGATGGCCCAAAATATATGGATACAGCAAAAGCAGTTCTAAGAGGAATTTTATGGCAATACAATTCTACCTCAAGAAACAAGAAAAATCTCAAATAAACCATCTAACCCTACATTTAAAACAACTAGAGAAAGAAGAACAAAGAAAACCCAAAGTCAGTAGAAGGAAAGAAATCATGAAGATCAGAGCAGAAATAAATGAAATAGAAACAAAGAAAACAATAGAAAAGATCAATAAAACTAAAAGCTGGTTATTTGAGAAGATAAACAAAATTGATAAACCATTAGCCAGACTCATCAAGAAAAAAAGGGAGAAGACTCAAATCAACAAAATTAGAAATGAAAAAGGAGAAGTCACAACTGACACTGCAGAAAGACAAAGGATCATGAGAGATTACTACAAGCAACTATATGCCAATGAAATGGACAACCTGGAAGCAATGGACAAATTCTTAGAAAAGCACAACCTTCCAAGACTGAACCAGGAAGAAATAGAGAAATATCAACAGACCAATCACAAGCACTGAAATTGAAACTGAAATTAAAAATCTTCCAACCAACAAAAACCAAGGACCAGATGGATTCACAGGCAAATTCTATCAAACATTTAGAGAAGAGCTAACACCTATCCTTCTCAAACTCTTCCAAAATATAGCAGAGGGAGGAACACTCATAATCTCCTTCTATGAGGCCACCATCACCCTGATACCAAAACCGGACAAAGATGTCACAAAAGAAGAAAACTATAGGCCAATATCACTGATGAACATAGATGCAAAAATCCTCAACAAAATACTAGGAAGCAGAATCCATCAGCACATTAAAAGGATCATACCCCATGATCAAGTGGGGTTTATCCCAGGAATGCAAGGATTCTTCAATATATGCAAATCAATCAATGTGATACACCATATTAAAAAACTGAAGAATAAAAATCATATGATAATCTCAATTGATGCAGAAAAAGCTTTTGACAAAATTCAACACTGTTTTATGATAAAAATTCTCCAGAAAGTAGGCATAGAGGGAACTTACCTCAACATAATAAAGGCCATATATGAAAAACCCCACAGCCAACATCATTCTCAATGGTGAAAAACTGAAGCCATTTCCACTAAGATCAGGAACAAAATAAGGTTGCCTACTCTCACCACTATTATTCAACATAGTTTTGGAAGCTTTAGCCACAGCAATCAGAGAAGAAAAAGATAAAAGGGATCCAAATCAGAAAAGAAGAAGTAAAACTGTCACTGTTTGCAGATGACATGATACTATACATAGAGAATCCTAAAGATGCTACCAGAAAACTACTAGAGCTAATCAAAGAATTTGGTAAAGTAGCAGGATACAAAATTAATGCACAGAAATCTCTGGCATTCCTATACACTAATGATGAAAAATCTGAAAGAGAAATTAAGGAAACACTCCCATTTACCATTGCAACAAAAAGAATAAAATACCTAGGAATAAACCTACCTAAGGAGACAAAAGACCTGTATGCAGAAAATTATAAGACACTCATGAAAGAAATTAAAGATGATACAAACAGATGGAGAGATACACCATGTTCTTGTATTGGAAGAATCAATAATGTGAAAATAACTATATTACCCAAAGAAATCCACAGATTCAATTCAATCCCTATCAAACTACCAATGGCATTTTTCATGAAACTAGAACAAAAAATTTCACAATTTGTATAGAAACAGAAAAGACCCTGAATAGCTAAAGCAATCTTGAGAAAGAAAAGCAGAGCTTGAGGAATCAGGCTTCCTGACTTCAGACCATACTACAAAGCTACAGTAATCAAGACAATATGGTACTGGCACAAAAACAGAAATATAGAACAATGGAATAGGATAGAAAGCTCAGAGAGAAACCCACACACATATGGTCACCTTATCTTTGATAAAGGAAGCAAGAATATACAATGGAGAAAAGACAGCCTCTTCAATAAGTGGTGCTGGGAAAACTGGACAGCTACATGTAAAAGAATGAAAGTAGAACACTCCCTAACACTATAAACATAAATAAACTCAAAATGGATTAAAGACCTAAATATAAAGCCAGTCACCATAAAATCTTAGAGGAAAACATAGGCAGAATACTCTATGACATACATCACAGCAATATCCTTTCTGACCCACCTCCTAGACAAATGGAAATAAAAACAAAAATAAACAAATAGGACCTAATGAAACTTACAAGCTTTTGAACAGCAAAGAAACCATAAAGAAGATGAAAAGATGACACTCAGAATGAGGGAAAATATTTGCAAATGAAGCAACTGACAAAGGATTAATCTCCAAAATGTACAAGTAGCTCATGCACCTCAGTATCAGAAAAACAAACAACCCAATCCAGAAATGAGCAGAAGATCTAAATAGATATTTCTCCAAAGAAGATATACAGATTGTCAACAAACACATAAAAGGAGGCTCAACGTCACTAATCATTAGAGCAATGCAAATCAAAACTACAATGAGGTTATCAGCTCACACCAGTCAGAATGGCCATCATCAAAAAATGTACAAACAATAAATGCTGGAGAGGGTGTGGAGAAAAGGGAACCCTCTTGCACTGTTGGTGGGAATGTAAATTGATGCAGACACTATGGAGAACAGTATAGAGGTTCCTTAAAAAACTAAAAATAGAACTACCATATGACCCAGCAATCCCACTACTGGGCATATACCCTGAGAAAACCATAATCCAAAGAGTCATGTACCAAAATGTTCATTGCAGCACTATTTAGAATAGCCAGGACATGGAAGCAACCTAAGTGTCCATTGAGAGATAAATGAGTAAAGAAGATGTGGCACATATATACAATGGAATATTTCTCAGCCATAAAAAGAAAAGAAATTGATTTATCTGTAGTGAGGTGGAGGGGCCTAGAGTCTGTCATACAGAGTGAAGTAAGTCAGAAAAAGAAAAACAAACACCATATGCTAACACATGTATATACAATCTAAATTTTAAAAAAAAAGTTTCTGATGAACCTAAAGGCAGGACAGGAGTAAAGACGCAGATGTAGAGAATGGACTTGAGGCACGGGAATGGGGAAGGGTAAGCTGGGATGAGCTGAGAGAGAGGCATGGACATATATACACTACCAAATGTAAAATATATAGCTAGTGGGAAGCAGCTGCATAGCACAGGGAAATCAGCTCAGTACTTTGAGCTGAGACCACCTAGAGGGGTGGGATAGGGAGGGTGGGAGGTAGACACAAGAAGGAGGTGATAAGGGGATATATGTATACATATAGCTGATTCACTTTGTTATACAACAGAAACTATCACAACAATGTAAACAATTATACTCCAATAAAGATGTTTAAAAAAGAAAATAGTACCCTTAAGGTAAGTCTGCTGATAAGTTCTAGCTTTTGTCTGAAGATATTTTTATTTCTCCTAAATTTCTGATGAGAATTTTTCACTGAATATAGAGTCCTCGGTTAGCAGTAATTTATTCATTTTTTTGATTTGTTTCTATCAAGAGGTCGAGTGGGTCTTTTTTTTTTTAACAAAATAGCTATATTGAGATAAAATTGACAGTCTGTAAAATGTATTTGTTTAAAATGTCAAATGTCCCTTACACCAAGGGACAGATCATCCAAACAGAAAATAAATAAGGAAACACAAGCTTTAAATGACACAATAGACCAGATAGATCAAATTGATATTTATAGAACATTCCACCCAAAAGTGGCAGAATACACTTTCTTCTCAAGTGCACATGGAACATTCTCCAGGATAGATCACATCTTGGGTCACAAATAAAGCCTCAGAAAATTTAATTCATATCAAGCATCTTTTCTGACCACAAAGCTATGAGATTGAAAATCAATTAAAGGAAAAAAACTGTAAAAACTACAAATACATGGAGGCTAAACAGTGTGCTGCTAAATAACCAAGATATCACTGAAGAAATCAAAGAAGTAAAAAATACCTGGAAACAAATGACAATGAAAACACGATGACCCAAAACCTATGGTATCTAGCAAAAGCAGTTCTAAGAGGGAAGTTTATCGCAATACAATCCTACCTTAAGAAACAAGAAAAATCTCAAATAAACTATCTAACCCTACACTTAAAACAACTAGAGAAAGAAGATCAAAGAAAACCCAAAGTCAGTAGATGGAAAGAAATCATAAATATCAGAGCAGAGATAAATGAAATAGAAACGAAGAAAACAATAGCAAAGATCAATAAAACAAAAGCTGGTTCTTTGAGAAGATAAACAAAATTGATAAACCCTTAGACAGACTCATCAAGAAAAAAAGGGAGAGGATGGAAATCAATAAAATTAGAAATGAAAATTGAGAAATCACAACTGACACCTCAGAAATACAAAGGATTATGAGACTACTATAAACAACTATATGCCAATAAAATGGACAACCATGAAGAAGTGGACAAATTCTTGGAAAGGTACAATTTTCCAAGACTGAACCAGGAAGAATTAGAAAATATAAACAGACGTGTCACAAGTAATGAAATTGAAACCATAACTAAAAATCTTCCAACAAACGAAAGTCCAGGACCAGATGGCTTCACGGGCCAATTCTATCAAACATTTAGAGAAAAGCTAACACTGATCCTTCTCAAACTCTTCCAAAAAATTGCAGAGAGAAGAGCACTTCCAAATTCATTCTATGAAGCCACCAACACCCTGATACCAAAACTAGAAAAAGATATCACAAAAAATGAAAATTATAGACCAATATCACTGATGAACATAGATGTAAAAGTCCTGAACAAAATAGTACCGAACAGAATCCCACAGCACATTAAAATGATCATACACCATGATCAAGCGAGATTTATCCCAGTGATGCAAGGATTCTTCAATATACGTAAATTAATCAATGTGACACACCACATTAACATATTAAGGAATAAAAACCGTATGATCATCTCAATAGATGCAGAAAAAGCTTTGGACAAAATTGAACACCTATTTATGATAAAAATGCTCCAGAAAATGGGCATAGAGGGAACCTACCTCAACATAATAAAGGCCATATGTGACAAACCCACAGTAAGCATCATACTCAATGGTGAAAAATTGAAAGCACTTCCACTAGGATCAGGAACAAGACAAAGATGTTCACTCTCACCACTCCTATTCAACATAATTTTGGAAGTCCTTACCATGGCAATCAGAGAAGAAAAAGAAATAAAAGGAATACAAATTGGAAAAGAAGAAGTAAAACTGTCACTGTTTGCTGATGACATGATACTGCACATAGAAAATCCTAAAGATGCCACCAGAAAACTACTAGAATTAATCAATGAATTTGGTAAGGTTGCAGGATAGAAAATTAATGCACAGAAATCTCTGGCATTCCTATACACCAACAATGAAAAATCAGAAAGAGAAATTAAGGAAACATTCCCATTTACCATTGCAACCAAAAGAATAAAATACCTAGAAATAAACATGCCTAAGGAGGTGAAAGACTTGTACTCAGAAAATTATAAAACACTGATGAAAGAAATCAAAGGTGACATAAACAGATGGAGAAATATACCATGTTCTTGGATTGGAAGAATCAATATTGTGAAAATGACTATACTACACAAAGCAATCGACATATTCAATGCAATCCCTATCAAACTACCAATGGCGTTCTTCACAGAATTAGAACAAAAAATTTTACAATTCGTATGGAAACACAAAAGGCCCCGAATAGCCAAAGCAATTTTGAGAAAGAAAAATGGAGTTGGAGAAAACAGCCTCCCCTTCTTCAAACTATATCACAAATCTACCGTAATCAAGACAGTATGGTACTGGCACAAAAACAGAAATATAGATCAATGGTACAAGATAGAATGACCAGAGATAAATCTACGCACATATTGGTACCTAATTTACGACAAAGGAGGCAAGAACGTACAATGGAAAAAAGACAGCCTCTTCAATATGTGGTGCTGGGAAAAATGGACATCTACATGTAAAAGCATGAAATTAGAACACTACCTAACATACACAAAAATAAACTCCAAATAGATTAAAGACTTAAACATAAGACCAGACACTATAAAACTCTTAGAGGAAAACACTCTTTGACGTAAACCACGCAAGATCTTTTTTGACCCACCTCCTAGAGTAATGGAAATAAAAACAAAAATAAACAAATGGGACTTAAACTTAAAAGGTTTTGCACAGCAAAGGAAATTTTAAACAAGACAAAAAACAACCCTCAGAATGGGAGAAAACATTTGCAAATGAAACAACAGACAAAGGATTAATCTCCAAACTATACAAACAGCTCATGGAGCTCAATATCAAGAAAACAAACAACCCAGTTAAAAAATGGGCAGAAGACCTAAATAGACATTTCACCAAGGAAGACATGCAACAAGTTATTTTAAAGGATAATTTGAAAGGGTGCGATATTTCTGGTGTGGAATTTCAATTCTCTGTATAACTATAGAAAGAGAAATTAAACTGGTGATTGGATAATTTTTGTGATATCCTCTTACAGAATATTTGAGTTTAAATTTTGTATAATAAACTAGGGAAGAGTCGGGACAATTAACAACAGCAATAATAATAATTTAATAACCATTGTTAATTGAGAACCAGATATTTGCCACATCCTTATCCATATGATACGTACACATTATTTCTATCCTTATATTTTACAAATTTGCAAATTGAGGCTCAAAGAGATTAAGTTCAACTGTCTAAACACTCACGGTTACTATTCAACATCCACACTATTTCTCTGGATCACAAGCAACTCCTCAAAATATTTCTAGCTACTTAAACGTCATATGATTCCAGGTACTTCCCTTTTCTCCAGTCAAGCCGATCCCAGTTTGGTCAATCTGTGCTTTGCCTCTGCTGTATTAGGGTGAAGTTGTTTTTTCCTGACTTTATACATGGGTGTGGTGGTTATTCCCAGAGGTCTGAAAAAATGAAGTTATCAGTACATGAACAGAGTCTCTCCTCATGGTGATTCATCTTAGGATATAGTTCAGCAATGCCTGCATCTGAAAGTGATGTGCATTTGCCCACAGGTCGGTGTACCAGGCACAGCTCTTTCTTTAATACTGGCATAATTTAGCTTAAAATATTAAATCTGAAAAACTTGGTCACTGTTCAAAAAAAAATGTTTGCATTGATCTGTTCTAACAATGGGAGATTCCCACCTTCAGAGCCGCTTTCTGGAGCTAAGAAAGCCTCGCTATTACATTACAAGAGCTTATTCGAGGAAGTTCCATATAAGTAGGGTGGAGAGAGTAAAAAGCATGGGCTTCAAATCTTGGCTCTACTGCTTAGGAGCTGGGTGGTTTCTCAGTGCCTCTGTTTCCCTGTTTGTGTAATGGGTGGGGGTGAGGGATGGGAGAGGAGATAACACCTATTTTAAAGAGAGGTATGAGGATTGGAAAAAACATATGGGCCTGGTATAAATGAAGTAGCCAACAAATGGTAGTCATTGTTATTGTTAGTCTCACAGGAAATTCCTATTCCCTAGCAGAAGAAAGGGTCCTGTGTTAGTTTTCTGTGGCTGCTGTAATCAATTACAATTTATTCTCTCACAGTTCTGGAGGCCAGAAGTCTGAAATCAATGTGTGGCGGGGATGTACTTCCTCTGGAGGCCCTGGAGGAAATGTACCCTTTGCCTTTTCCAGCTGCTTGTGGCTGCCAGCATTCCTTGACTTATGGCCGCATCACGCTAACCTCTGCCTCTGTGGTCACATTGCCTCTGCCTCTTTTGTCTGTTTAATCTTCTTCTGCCTCCCTCTTATAAGGATGCTTGTCATTGGGTTTTGGACCCACATGGCTAACCCAGAATGATCTCATCTCAACATCTTTTAACTTGATGTCTGCAAAGATCGTCCTTCCAAATAAGATGGCATTTATAGGTTCTGGGGATTAGGACATGAATATCTTTACTGGGCTACCGTTTAACCCACCCTAGGTCCTGAAGGAATGGGTAAGGTATTTTGTTTTGTTTACTTTTGGCAGGTATTGTAGAACATGTGTTGTACACAGAAAGCTTCCTGACTGGGTTAATGCAGTGAAGATGCTGATGACCAGGGAGCAGCACAAGGCTGCAACAGATTCTGAGAGGGGACAATAACGTATCCAGAGAAGCAGGGAGATGGCAGAAGGCCTGGAGTCAGGGAGGTGTAAGCTCGAGGTGTAGCCTTGGCCCCAACTCATTGTGTAACAGAGGGCCAGACACTTCTCCATGGGCCTCAGTTTTCTCATCTGTAAAATGAGAGACTGTTGAACCAGATCAGAGATTTTAAATTGACTGCATACAGGTTGAATGCAACCTTCCCAGGTGTTTTATTTGTATCTTTTAAAAATCTGAATATTTTTAAATTGGCAGACATCATATAAAAATCAGGATAGCTTCTTTGGACAATCAGATGTGGCAGCCATAGGGCACTCCATCTCCTTTGCTGGCAGTGGCCTGTAGAGAGTGTGGCCACACCATTACCATGAACCGTCCAGCATGCCTCCTCTCCATCCATACCATATTGGCTTCTGACACTGAGGCTGAGTGCCAGGGCCCCTTGATCATCCTCTCACACTGCAGATTTCCTGATGGTAGAGAAATATTTCTCTCTATCCACGTTTCCATCAGTCGAGAGATCCAGATGAATGGCTTTTCCTATGCCTAGCTGGGTTCACTCACTTCCATGGCCTGCCTGGGCCCTCCAGAGTTTTGCTTTTGTGATGGCCGAGTCAGAAGACGGCTCATCTCTATGATGCTAATGATCTAGGTGCCAGAGAAAAAGGCTGCGTCTGCCAGAGGCTGATTTGACCTGTGTCTGCAGGCAAACTCTCCACACGCCCTTCCAGGCACACCAATCCACCATGTTCCAGACCTGTTACAGGGATACTTCACGATTCATAGGATGAGATTCATGGCCTCTCTTATAGCTCCTTATAACCTGATCCTCCCCCGTCCCCTGCCTCCAATTTTCTCAGTCCTCAGATTTCTTTCCCTTGTCTTTCTATACATTTCCACGATTCCTGATGCAGAATGTTTTACCCTTCAACTCCTGCCAGGGGTACCCTTCTTGAGGTTTTTGTGGGAGTTTATTATAGCAGCCTGTCCTTCATCTGGACTTTACTGCTCTCTCCAGCATGATTCATGATTTAGTTCTGCAAAGCATTTTTAGAACCTTGTTTGCTATGGAAGAGAACTAGGAAACAAAGCAGCATGTTGTCTTAAATCTGGTCCCTCTCATAAGGGGGCTAGTTAATTTTTTAAATTGTAGTCCTCGGGCTTCCCTGGTGGAGCAGTGGTTGAGAGTCCGCCTGCCGATGCAGGGGGCATGGGTTCGTGCCCCTGTCCGGGAGGATCCCACATGCCGCGGAGCGGCTGGGCCCGTGAGTCATGGCCGCTGAGCCTGCGCATCTGGAGCCTGTGCTCCGCAACGGGAGAGGCCACAGCAGTGAGAGGCCCACGTACAGCAAAAAAAAAAAATTGTAATCCTCCAGTAATGGACCATCTGAAAGGACAGTCTCTCTCTCAGTTGGAGCCTCCTGTGACACAGTCATGTGTCACGTGTCCTGACCCATGCCTGCCTGGTCACCTTTCAGGGAAATCGTCCTCTCCCATTCCCCTGGTCTCAAAGTCTCAATGTTCCTTGTCCTTTCCAGATGTTTCTAACTGAAGCTGGAGAGTGATGCTATTTCATCACTGCTCCATCCCCAACAATTGCCTTAACGCCCCAGGGGCTACCAGCTCACGTGGAAGCCCAGGTTCTACTAATGGTACTTAGCTGAATAAGCTAATGATGGAGAGGGGCAAGATCTCTCACAAGCAAAAGAAGCTTTTGCTTTTATTTTAATTTCTATTTATTCTTTGATATTCTGGAGCTTCCTTAGTAGGTACCAAGCTAAGTAAGTTTTAAACAATATAAAAACTACAGAAAAGTTTACTTTTTCTTGGATCCTTATTTGTGTGCAGTTCAAGTCAACAAACAGCTGGGGATGCCTCCTGGGGCCCTGGCTGTGCTTGCACTCAGTTTTGAGCTAACAAAATGTGGAGATAATGCTGGCTTTCTAGAAAGTGTACACAAGATCAGCAGGGGGGAAGAAGCAAAACTCGAAAAGCAGGACAGAAGAAGTTTGATAGACACAGAGGAAGGCAGATGGAGAGACAGGAAACGGTGATTAAAGCATGAGATAATATTCTTGGTAGTTCAGTCTGTGGATGAGAGCAGACCAGAGGATTTTGCAGACTCTGAAGACAAGAAGTATTTCTTGAAGACCCATGTGGTTTCCTCAAAAGCAAATACTCGTTTCAAATGACTTCCTGTTAACCTTGCTCCCATTTTTCTCTATTCTCCATGTTAATGGGGCCACTATTCACCCAGCTGCTCAAGCCAGATGCTCAGATGCCTCCTGACCTCCACTCCCCCTCCTCCTCCCCCAGTCACCCGATTTAGTTGTCTCTGTTTGCTAAGTGCTGAATCCATTCCTGCTTCTCCCTGCCCTGCCAGGTCCTGCCATTCCTTCTCCATGGGGATTTTAATCTGTTGTGAAGGTGTAAAGGTCACTCAGGCAAAACCTGGCTTGTGTCAGGATTCCTTCCAGCACCACGTACACACACACACACACACACACACACACACTCACTCACCCTCCACTGTCTCTCACTCACATCCTCACAACACCCTCTCACACATACACACACTCACTCAGACTCTCACATATCCTCATACACACATACCTTCACACACACTGAGATCCCTCCAACAGAACCTCACTGATGCTGCGCAACTTGTAATTGGCCTTTGAAGAAGGGCCTCTAAGCGGTCGTATCCCAGAACCGGCCATTTGTCAGCTTTTCCTTCCTCAGGAACTTATTTTGGGTTGCAGTTAGTTAAGGACTGGTCTTGGGTCACAGGTCAATTTTCATGTTGCGCCACCTTCAGCTTCCTTCTGCTTACTCCGCTATACATGAATTCTAGCCTGTAATATGACCCCTTCCTTACCTATGGCTACCCGCCTCCTCGCTCGTGGCAAGTTCCCTGTATGCATCCCTGTTCCCAGGAGAATAAATCTCATATTATATAGAACTCCCACACCTGTGATATATAGGGCAGCCTCCACCACAGCCCTGGGAGGACTTCCGAGCACGCTTCTGGTCTCTGATGCAGGAACAGCTCTATCCTCTTTGAGTGGAATACTCATTTCCAAGATATGTCCCCTCCCTGCCCAGCAGGGAGGAGATCGCCCCCCAAGAGGGTAAGGACTTTTTATCTGACCAAGTGGCCCTGCCTGGTATTATCTAGTGAAGCTTCTCTTCATTGGAGACATTATTATCCAGTTAAGGCAGTAATGAAATTACTCCGAAGTTAGAAATTGAATTAATTAAAACGATTATTACTATCATCCCCGGGAATGAAATGGAGTTGTTAGGTAAGATTGTATTTTTTTTCCCTCTCTGAATGAAGGATGAATCTCCTCTTTTTCTTTCCATTTTGAGCCTCAATAAGTAGAAAAATAGCAGCACATTTCTGAAGAGAGCTGGAAAATGAAAAAAGAATGATAATTCATTATTCAGTAATCAACTTCTCTTGCAAAAGCAGCAGATTCTGCCAAGAACACAGGGCTGTGGGGGAAAGGCAAACTCAGACCCTGCCCAGCTCACACTTCTGGGGCGAATGCTCTCCACAGAGACCTTATTAAGAGGAGAAAGACGGGGAGCCAGCATGGGGTACCACTCTTCACAGCCCCTCTACCTTTGTACAGCACATTAACATGCAGTCATTGTTTTATGGGCCAGCACTCCCTCCTCCCCAAACCCCACTCTCAGACTAAGAAGCCACCGTATAATCATCTGCCTTAAGGTTCCAGAATGGAACCGTCTCCACTGGGGCCTCTAAGTAGAGAGAAAGAGAAAATCTTTGCAAGAGAACACATCTGTGAAGCAGCCTCTATTCGTCAGTCTGTTCCTGCTCTGTGCTCTTGGGTTAGGCAGAATTCCAAGATGGTCCCCAAGATCCCCATTCTTCTACCACCTATTCAAGCAAAGGCTTACCTAGGTGTTTGAAGGGACTGTGTTAGAAGGGTGTTGTGAAGGGATCTTGCAGATGTAAATCAGTCGACTTACAAAAAAGAGAGTATCCTTGAGAAATCTGACATAATCAGAGGAACCCTTAAAAGGCACTGGGCTCTTCCTAAAGAGTTTGAAGTGTGAGCAGGATTTAACACTAGGGAGATTCTCTATTGCTGGCTTGGAAGTAGAGGGGCCAGGGAATGAGGAAAATGCGTGACCTCTAGGAGCTGAGAGTAGCCCGTGGCTGATAGTCAAGAAGGGAAAGAGGACCTTAGTCAGTGCTACGACCACAAGCAACTGAATTCTGCCACAACCAAGTGAGCTTAGAAGAGGACCCTGAGTTTCAGATGAGACTGCAGCCTGCCTGATACCTTGATTTTAGCCTTGGGTGACCCATGTGCAGAGAACCCAGCCACACTGCCCTAGGACCTCTGACATACAGAACTGTGAGCTAATGAATGGGTGTTTTTTGGGGTTTTTTTTGCGGTACGCGGGCCTCTCACTGTTGTGGCCTCTCCCATGGCGGAGCACAGGCTCCGGATGCGCAGGCTCAGAGGACATGGCTCACGGGCCCAGCCGCTCCGCGGCATGTGGGATCCTCCCAGACTGGGGCACGAACCCGTATCCCCTGCATCGGCAGGTGGACTCTCAACCACTGTGCCACCAGGGAAGCCCCTGAATGGGTATTTTTAAGTCATTAAGTTTGTGTTCATTTGCTATGAAGCAACAGTCAACTGATAAAACTCTCGTGGATCCCTACAGCAGTCTGCTGACAGAGCTGGACCGCTTACACAATCTACTCTGTGCAATGTTTCCAGGTGTGCACTTGTGCTCTGGCTCTCCCAGGTTTTAAGCCCCTCAAAGTCAGGGACTATGAATGCCTCACCTATGAGAGGGCGGGTTGTGGGATGGTTAAGAGCACTGAAGTCAAGCATCCTGTCTGAATAGCTGTTCTACCAACTACCTTGGGCGAATTCATCCCCTGAACTTTAGGTTTGTTATTTTTAAGGTAAAGCAAATGACAACTGCCTCTCAGGATCACTGTGAGGATTAAATGAAACAATCATAGAAAACCAAATGCTGGGATGAAGTAAAGGATCAATAAATGCATGGCAATTATTATTTGCTTTTAACCCATAAACGTGTATTAAGCAACTACTTTGTGCCTGGCTGGGATCTATGCTAGATGCGAGGGTTATGATGACAAATGACACAAAGACCTGGCCTTCAATATTTACAGTCAATCCAGTCCCCACAGTCTTGGGTAATGTTCTGTCCAAAGAAAGGACTTGGTGTCTTGGAGGTGACTAGTACTGGGGAGTAGGCTGTGCGCAGCTCCAGGCCATACCTAGAGACGTCCAGAAGGTACAACAGAAGAATCTAGGTACCCAAGCACATCCCGGAAAATCATGCTACCAGAACAGAGTCACTATGAAGATTAATTCACCAACTTGTTTGAGAATACGAATCACCTGAAGGACCTTATTAAAATACAGATTTGGGATCCCACCCAAGACAGAGGAAGCTCCTGCTATATATTTCATAAGCACCCCACACTGGTCCTATTCTAGTTATTTCTAGTTATGTAACAAACTACACCAAAACTTAGAGGGTCAACACAACAGTCATTTTATTACATGTGCAGATTTTGTGGGTCACAAATTTGAGCAGGCCTTGACTATACAATTCTTCTGTTCCATGTGATGTTGCCTGAAGATCCTTGGTGGTGTTCAGCTAGCACATGGGCCAGTCTGGAGGGCCCAAGACGGCTTCAGTTCACATGGCTGTCACCTTTATGGGGTTGCCACTCCAGGCTCCCAGAGAGAGTGTCCCAAGAGACAGAAAGAGGAAAGTGCCAATTTCTCAAGGCCTGGGCCCCAACACTGGCTTAGTACATGTCCTCAGTATCCTATTGGACAAAGCAGTCACAGAGCCCACCCAGAGCCAGGGTGTTGGGACACAGACCAATAGGAAGAATGTAAAAATTGTGACCGTATATAATCTGCCACACAGACTAAGAAAAATTAGGAAATACTCTTTTTCCAGAATATTGAATGGCTACAGCCTCTGATATGGCCAGTTTCTGAGTGTTCTAGAGCAGAGGTCAGCAAAGGTTTTTCTGTAAAGGGCCAAATAGTAACTATATTAGGTTTGCGAGCCACATATAGTTTCTGTCACATATTCTTTTTTTGTTTTATTTTAAATTTTTTAAAACATATGTGCAAACCATTCTCAGTGTGTGGGCTGTACAAAAATAGGCTGCAGACCAGATATGACCCATGGGCTGTAGTTTGCTAACCCTGTTCTAGAATAATCTTTCATGACACAGAGTCTGGCTGAACTGTGAGTATGGTGACAACCTCTACCCATTGTGTTCCCTGAGTAGCAATAACTCAGAGGATCTTAGAGCTAGAAAGGACCGTGGGAGTCATCTACGCCAATCCATCCAGTCTACAGATGTGGAAACCAGAGTCCAGAGAGGTTAAGAGACCCGGCAGAAGAACCATGATAAGTAATAGTAGACTCACAGAGATCCCTAGACCTCCTCACGTCTAATCCAGTGTTCTTCTCACTGGACCTCCTCACTTCTAATCCACTGTTCTTCTCACTGCATCAGACTGTGTTTAAAAATGCTGCTTTCGGGCTTCCCTGGTGGCGCAGTGGTTGAGAGTCCGCCTGCTGATGCAGGGGACACGGGTTCGTGCCCCGGTCCGGGAAGATCCCACATGTCGCGGAGCGGCTGGACCCGTGAGCCATGGCCGCTGGGCCTGCGCGTCTGGAGCCTGTGCTCCACAGCGGGAGAGGCCGCAGCAGTGGGAGGCCCACGTACCGCAAAAAAATAAATAAATAAAAATTAAAAAAATAAAAATGCTGCTTTCCTAGTCAGTAGAAATGGCAGATATCTAGGAGTGAGGGTTAGACATAGCAACAGGGAAATATGCTTGGACCCTAGGACCTCGGAGTGTGTTTACCCCTGGCTGTGGTCCAGGTTATGAGTTCAGGGCAAGCTTGTGGCAATGCTGCTTGGCCTGTCTCTACCTATTGGTTGGAAAACCAGAATGCAGTCTGTCACGTCTATTAGGACAGATCATTACCGGTATGGTTAGGATGCAGACCATATAAAGAAAAGGGGTATGGAGAGGTACTCAAGGATCTGCAAGAGGTTGGCTGTGGTATCCATGTCTCCCACTGGAGAAAAGCTGTCAGGGTTTTAAGAATCACTTGTCTCCTTAGAGGAAGGTGTCATTTAGGGGAGATCCTCACTTCGCTGAATTCTTCCAGAAGCCTCTGATCTACGAGTATTTGCCTGCATGCACCATGCTTTCTTGTGTCTCCGCGCCTCTGTGTATGCTGTCTCTTCTGCCTGGGAAGCAGCCTATATGCCTTATTGGTCAACTTAAATAATATCTCCCCTGAGAAGCCTTTCCTGACCTTCCTAGGAAGATTAAGGCACTTATCCTAGACCCTCACATCTTTTAAATTTTATGTAACTAATATAAATAATCTGTCCCTAGGTCACTTACTGAGCTTGGCACAAATAGTAACTATTTCTGTTACACATCTTTTTTTGTAGGCATTGTCTAATTGGGTTGTATCGTAATTGTTTATTTTCATGTCAATTTCCATATTAGATTGTAAGCTAGTTGATGGTAAAGATAGTACTTTTTTGTTTGTTTGTCTCCCCAGCCCCTACTATAAAGCCTGGTACAAGTAGGTGTTCACATAAATGTTAGCTGGATGAAGGAGTACATGAATTTATGAAAATGGGTACGCCTGCAGTGAGTACTAATACATTCCTCCAGGGTCAGGGCCCAGATGACTCTGACTGCCTGGTGGTTCACGTCAACATTTTTTTTCATTGTTGGCTCTGAAGAGTTGGAATCAATCGAAATGTTCCCATGAGGAACTTATGGAAGTACAGTTGACCCTTGAACAACACGGGTTTGAACTGTGTGGGTCCACTTACATGTGGATTTTTTTCACTAAATCCATACTACAGTACTATACGATCTGAGGTTGGTTGAGTCTGCGGCTGCAAAACCACGGATGCCCAGAGCAGATGGTAACTTGGATTTTCACTGCACGGGGAGTGGACAGGGTACCACGTCGTCCAAAGAGTAAACTGCATTTTCATATGGGTCTCAAATGTTAGAACCATTTCTTTCAAGAGTTGCTTAGGCATAATTCTGTTCAACTGGCCTTGTAAGGCTTATCTTCCAACTTGGGATTTGGGTATACTCATCTGCCCTTTCCAATGTCCTAAATACTGGGCCTTGAACCAATCATACATCCTGGCACGTTCAAAGGAAAGCGCACAAGGTCAACAGTTGGCTGTTGACAGCTTAGTTCATGAGATATTTTAGAACACTTGCTTAACATATACTTTAGAGGCACATCATTATAAAGTCCTGCTGGGGTCTTCTCGGATGTACCTTGCCAGTCCTAGCTGCTCTTCCTGAGATCATATGTTTTGATTCAAAGTAACTAGACACTGGCCTATCATTAGCCCTTTCCACATAACAGTTTTATTTTTTATATTGATTCCTGCCTTTTGCCCACATAATGTGAGCTTTGATTAGCTCCATCTTGTCCTCTTGCAATTGCAGTGCAGAGCAGCGAGGCATTATTGTTTTTCCAAGAGTTCTAGTAGACTTGACCAATGGGTTAATACCCATACGGATTCTAGGCCTTTGGAGGGATGAGTTCTCTGTGCCAAGGTAGGATGCTCGGCTTGTCTGCTTGCAGGGAGAAGGGAGGTTTGGCGATTGATACGGTTCTTCCCAGCTGCCCATCCCGACAGCTAAGCTGCTGTTGTTTTGCCATTGTTACAAATAACTAGTTGGAGGGAGAGTGCGGGCTTACCATGGTATCAGACTATGTAGAGAGACTTAAAATGCTATGAACATGTTCAGACTTTCCCCACCTCTCAGGAACCTCCCCTTGCTGACTAGTTTCTCTGCAGGCAAGTATCAACAAGCGGAGAGCCTGGATCACGGGGGAAGGACAGCACCAGAGCAGGGATGCAGACTTTTTGTTTACTTGTGTACTTGTCTTTAGTTCTACAGTTTTGCGAATTTCTCCCACCCCCAGAACCCAGGGATGGAAGAGGGGGCTGCCTGGAGTGTGACATTAACTGACCTCGTGTCGTTGCACTTTGGCAAATGTTATGGCTATAAAAATGCAAGAATGCTCACTGAGGACAAATAAAGTAACACATACTCACACAGGACTCCTGTAGTAGAGACAAAGGACTGGTGATAGAGAGAAGTCTTTGTGATTTTCTGCTGCCACTATATCTCATATTCTGACTGTGGACATTTTACTTCCTAACTTTGAACCTCAGTGTCTCTGTAAATTGGAGGTAATATAGCACTTTGCTCGGCCCCCCACATATCGTTTAGCTCTGTTAAGTTCTTAGAGCCTGTAGAGGTCAGGGCTGGCCTGAGGCAAAAGCGTACCCCATGTCATGTTCACATGCAATACCCTTGGAGGTCCGCTTCCAATGCCAACTCTGTGTTCCTGGATGAGGAACTCAGAGACAAGACGTAGCCAGCCTCTGAATGTCTCCCAGCTCGCAAGTACAGAGTGAATGTCAAAGCGGAATCCGGAGATTCCCCAGCAGGGAATTGGTATAGGGAGTGGGTGTTAGTACCTATGCTTTGTGAGACCCTATTCAAGACCCCAAATGACTGACCAGATCCCCGTTCTCCTCCACACACTCCCTGAAGGGTTGGCTGCGGTTGTCTTGTAGGAACATGTAAAGAAATATCACCGATGTTAAGGCACCAGTTACATGAAAGTTTTTGCTCCCTCCCCGCTCCTGAATAGGAGTAAAGAGCTCCCATCCTCTGGAGGTGAGAAGAAGCATCTTCTTTGATGAGGAGGTCCAGAAAGGCATTTCTTCAGTGGCATTTTTTTCCTAGAAGAAATAACAGAAATCCCCACTCTCAATGACAACAACAAAGCGAAAAAAAGGATTCCATTGATACAGAGAGGGTGTATCTGGCATGTCAGGATGCCCTTGGTAACTGCTGGAGGCCCAGCAGGCAGAAGCTGGAGATCAAAAAGAGAGAGAAGGAGGTAGGGAGGGGTGAGAGAAGGCAGGGCAGGGAGGGACTTCGAGAGTCAGTAAATGTCTGCAGTGAAACACTCTAAATCAGGGTCAACAAACCACAGCCCATGAGCCAAATTGGGCCCACCACCTGCTTTTCCACAGCCCGTGAGCTACAAATTGTTTCTGCATATTTGAATGAAAAAAGTAAACTGAGGAATAATAGTTTGTGCCGTATGAAAATTACATGAAATCCGAATGTCAGTGTCCATACATAAAGTTTTCTTGGAATGCAGTTCTGCCCACTGGTTACTGACTACCACTGCCTTTGGACCTCAGTGGCAGAGTTGAGCAGGTGTGACAGAAGCCATATGGCCCCCAAATCAAAAAACATTACTATCTTCCCCTTTACTGGCAGATTTGCTACCTGCTGACCCCTGGACTAGATAGCATGTTAAAAGCTGGTCTGTCAATTGGATTGGGTAGTCTCAATTTCCCCAAGAAGCACTCAGCAGTTCTTTGTTATTGGGCGGCTTTTCTGGTAAATTGAGGGCCAGTGCTGCAAAGACAGGTAGAGAAAGGCCTTCCCATGCTCTCTCCTGCTCTCCTCTGCCCCTCAGCCACCTGCATTCCCTGCACATCTCAAGCCGCTCTTTTTGGAAGTCAGCCTGCCAGTGGAACTCAGTGTACGTGAGAGTTTCGTTTGAGCAATCACATGGGGACGATATCCAACTTTTGGAAATATCACAGAAAAATAAAGTTATATATGGAAATATGTGTGAAATGTGTTACAATGATTTCCATTTCTTACAAAGAAACTATAAGCACAGCACAGCCATATTTGAATCATTGAATGTATATTAATCACAGTGTGATATGTGATGTTATTAAACTTCATCATAATAGTGAATGTTTGATAGCATGTGTTGTAGATAGTCTGGCTAATTAATCACACTTGTGGTATGTATTGCGTATTGCTGCAGTGAATACTGCTATATTTGACACAGTTACTGTACCTCGTGAAGCACAATATTAGGTATTCAAAGATGCATGTTTTCCCCAATGGCATTTTTTATCCCGTTAACACTTGCAAAATGGCTGTTGGACAAGAAACTCACATTACCCACACTAGAATTGCCTCCATTCCCACTACTCTTCACCAACTAGATCTTTCTTTAATTAGGTTCCTGCGTAAACTAGGCATTTTTTTTAATAGTTTTTTGTTGTTGTTGTTGGCAGTTTGCTTTACTTTTAAGTGACTGGCTGAATCCTCATGTATTCCCCGAGGAACTTGTTACATAATCCAGAGGCAGGTTTTTTAACTCAGGGGAATCTAGTTCAGTTGGAAGGACAGGAATGTATTGAGAGGGCGAGGGAGCAATAAAGTAGTTATACATCGTAAAGCAATTATACTCCAATAAAGATGTTTAAAAATGTTTAAAAAAGAAAGATAAAAAAATACTTATAATACCGCCTTGTGTAGAAGCTTCTTGTGAGTACCAGGAACAGGGGAGGAGCCTCTGAATTGGCCGCTGACAGGTGGAGGGAGATAAGAGCCATGGTGGAGGGTTGGGTCAGGGACATGGGAGGAGGCAGGGGTATTTTCCTGAACGACTGTGCATGATAAGAAGATGGGAGCAGATTCAAGCTTAGGGAGACGAAATGGCACATGAATGTGTTTAGACAAAAATGTGGATGGAACAAAAAGAAGAGGCTGTGGGTCTAGCTGTGATCTGAGAGGGAGTGTGAGTGAGTGGTCCACGTGTGAACACGGTTTCTCCTGCAAGGTGCACTCTGAGAGAACCATTGTGCAAGGAGGTGGGTGCGCCAGAGGAAGAGCTTATCAAACAGCACTTAAGGCCAGGGATGGAGGTGGGTTTGTGTGTGAATGTTGTGTGGGCATTGGGAAGGAGAGGAAACAGAAGGAAAGGGGTTATGGGGAAGGTGTTAATTGCCTCCCCGCCTGCCCTGTTCTGTAACCTGACTGTAAACACAGTTTCCTTGTCAGGCTTTTTAATGGACCGCTGGGGTGGACATGTGGCTGTGTGCCGTGTCAGGAGTGATGGTATTGAAGCGGGCAGCCCTGGGGCACTGCTTCTCCCCTGCAGTTCATCATGTCTGAATTAAAAAGGGAATTGCTTGGACAAGCCTACTAAGTGAATGTTTTTCCAGCATTAGTGGGAGAGCTTAAGTAGCTCCCATTGGATAGAAACAACATCTAACCACCTCAAGCTGTGCCGGGAGAGAAAATTTATATAACAGCATTCACGTGGTATCTTTCCTTTGCTTCCCTGGTTTCCTGCATTTCAGATTGGTCTAAAGCATCTGTCCAAAACTCTGCCTGGGTTGAACTTACCCTGCATCCATCTCCTAAATTGTCCCCAAACCATCAGGCCTGTTTGGACACTCTGATTTGGTGCTGTTTCAGCAAGATTGTGAGTGAGCATGTTTTCACTTGGACGTGTGTGTGTGTGTGTGCTCATACAAAAGTGTGTAGCACTGAAGAGAGAGGAACCCTGGTTACAGAGACTCTCCAAGGGGCAATTGCTATAGGAAAGTATTCAAGCAAAATTATCTGCATGAGTTTTCTACTTCTCTCTGTAAGAGCTACGCCAAGCCACAGGAATCCCAGCTCCTGCGTTATTTCTAGTTATGCCATCTCCAGTCTATTTCCAGGAGAATGTACCAAGGGAAGCCAAAAACTGTAAAGAGAATTGTCCAAGGTTGTGTTATGTAGGAAAAAAAAGGTAAATAGTTTTGGGTCTGTACTTTGGGAAGGGGAAGAGGAAGCCAATGGGGAGGGGGGGAGACCAGCTGCTCATCTAAGGGGAAAGGTACTGGGATTCTTTTGTGTCTTGGAGCAGGTCTCTCTGAGGCTGCCTAGCTGGGGAAGGAGGTGGGATCTGCACACCTCAGCAGCAGAGAGACCCATGAAGGAGAAGCTGACGAGGAGCTGGAGAGAAATCTGCTCTGCCAGTAGAGAAGGTGAGGCCAAAGAGGAGAGAAATTGTTGTTGTGGCCAAAAGCGTTCCCGGGTTCTGCCTGCACCATTAACTCTGCGGAGGGAGGGCCTTGGGCGCAGCCAGTGCAGGTGTGAACGATCAAGTCATCACTTGGAAAATTGGGCCCTGGTGGCAGGAGCTGCCAGCTGCTCACTGATGGACTCTGATGCCTTCCAAGTCAAGGCTGAGCCCAGCATCCCTACCCCTGCTCCCCTTTCCCGGCAGTGTACTTGGCACCCCATTGCCACCCTCCTCCCTCCAATCCTTTGCAGCTTCTCATGTAATTTGTTGGTAACAAGCCTCATAAAGTTTGATCGTGCTTGTGAGGACTGCAGACGGACGAGTGGAGTGAGCTCATGCTTCTGGCAGTGGAGCACGAGGGTTAATGCAAGTCCCAGAGGGAGCTGCCTGCCTGAGCTTTTTTTTTTTTTTTTTGTGGTACGCGGGCCTCTCACTGCTGTGGCCCCTCCCGTTGCGGAGCACAGGCTCCTGATGCGCAGGCTCAGCGGCCATGGCTCACGGGCCCAGCCGCTCCACGGCACGCGGGATCTTCCCGGACCAGGGCATGAACCCGTGTCCCCTGCATTGGCAGGCGGACTCTCAACCACTGCGCCACCAGGGAAGCCCCTGCCTGGGCTTTTTCAGGAATGGGAGGTAAGTTAACCACCTTCATGCTTTCAAAGTGTCAGGAAAGTAAAACCTGACATACTCTTGCTGGGCTATATAGCCGTGTTCTCTGAATTCTTAAGGTTTATCAGCTCCTTTTACAAGTCCAACCCCCTCTCTCCTCTGCTCCCATCTCCTGGGACCTTCAAATCATCATAAAGCCAAACCTTTATTGTCATCCCATCGTCTTGAACCATTGAGCCCATCCAGCGTTTCATTGTCTCTTCTGTCACTCTCCATCCTCCCAACCTCTCTTAATCCCTTCCCATTATTGTTGTCACACCCCTCCTCTTCCTTCTTTCCCAAGAATCCTTAACTCCTACTCCCTCCCCCTCCTCCTCTTCCTCTTCCCCCACCCCCCATCTCGCTCTCTTTCCCGTATCCTCTGTACTTTCATGGACCTCTGTCATAGGCTTATTGGCTTGGCATCTCAGTGGTACATAGACAGATGGACAGAGACCAGAGCAATGAAGCAGGCAATTTCCCAAGGTGAACGAAAAAGCTTTACTCTTGATTCTTCGAAACCAACCAAGGCACTTCTCAATTTAGCAAACGTGTGGAACACCATTAGGTACAGCTACCATGTTAAACACTAGGGCTTGACTCTACTGTTTAACTTGGAATCTGAATTACCACAATTTTTACTACTAATATTATCACTAAACTATCTTTTGCAAATAGTACCGTTGTTAATTTGCAAGCTTATTAAATATCTCTTCTATTGTTATCCATTCAAATAAATACATCTTTATTGGGTACCTTTGATGTGGCAGTCATTATGCTAATCATTGGAGACATAAAGTGCCCTTCGTAGGACTTACAAAACTCTCTGAAATAGTCAGACCCCAGGATATTCACTGGCTAGTCCAAGGTTACAGAACTAATGAATGGACAGCTTGGATTTTTTCAGTTAGAGCTAATGCTCTTCCTTCAACATGGTTTCTCAAACTTGTTTGTAGTACCTTGGAATCACCTGGGAAACTAAAGTATACTGATGTCTGCGTCCCACTCCCAGAGATTCTAATTTCATTTCTATGGGGTATGGCTTGGGCTCAAGATTTTTCAAAGTTCCCCAACCAATTCTAATATGCAGCAAAGAGCCACCATCCAGAGCTCTTTGTGGACTCTACTATCTAGTATTGTACTGTTTTTTGTGTGCTTGTTTGTGCAAGAGTGAACCTTGTTTCCTCTGTGAGGCTGTAAACAACTTGGTATGCACCTGTGTCTCCTACATTTTCTATACGGCCCATAAGGCTTAGCACAACGCTGAATGAAACTGAAAGAGACATCACTATTTGTTGAATTACTACAGGTATTATAAGAAGTTGGAGGGTGGGGTTTGGTGGCAGGAAAGATTAGCAAAGGAGTTCTCAGCCCCTCACCTGGTGGCAGTGAACCTGAGCCATTTTCTGACAACTCTTAAAAGCACCCCACAATAAAATGGCTCTCTTTTAAAATTCAAACAAGCTCCCTTACTTGCCCTCTCTCTCAATTTTCCCCACTTTTATCTCTCGCAGGATTCCCCAGGAATTTTCTCTCCCCATTTAAAATTTTCTGTCTTCCAAACTGCAAACAGATGCCAGGTTGGCTTTCCAGAACACTCTCCCCCTTTCAAAGCTGGCACCTGGAAGCCAGGCTTTGCCACCAGCACAAGGAGGATCCAGTCCTACCCTTCTACCATTGTCCATGCTACCCAAGGGCCTCCATGTAGAGGAACCATAGTTGTGAGCAGAGCCTTCAAGGACAGCCAAGCCCGTTGCTCCCACACTGTCTGAGCCCTCACCAGAATAGTTTTAACTCTCCTTTCATGGTAATGTCGGCTCTTTCCAGCACGCACCTCAAAACTCTTCCAGCTCTGCTCTTTACCCAGTTCCACAGCAACTTCCACATTTTTAGGTATTTGTTACAGCAGCACCCCGTGATCAATACCAATTTCTGTCTTAGTCTGCTCAGGCTGCTATAACAAAATACCATGGACTGGGTGGCTTAAACAACAGAAATTTATTTCTCACAGTTCTGGAGGCTGGGAATCCAAGATCGAGGTGCCAGCTGGCTCTGTTTGGTGAGGGCTCCCTTGCAGATGGCCACCTTCTTGCTGTATCCTCACATGGCAGACAAAAATCTCATGTCTCTTCCTCCTCTTATAAGGGCATTAATCCCATCATGAGGTCCTCTCATGACCTAATCTAATTCTAATGTATCTCCCAAAGGCCTCATCTCTAAATGCCATCACACTTGGGATTAGGGCTTCAGCACATGAGTTTTTGAGGGGACACAAACATTCAGTCTGTACTTATAGATACCCTCTATCTGTGGGTGGGGAATGGGATTAGAGTATTTGCCTCATGTAAACTCAAAGGATCATTTGTCAGCAAATCCTTACCCCCCCAAAACTTCTTGGTTCTAGAACAAAGTATTATAGCTCCATCTTCCAAAATGTAGAGTTGTGAGACATGGAGGTAGGGAAAGGTAGGGTTTTTGCTTTTAAGAAGCTGCTTGAAAGGGTTCCTTCCTTCCTTCCTTCGTGCATACAGTGAGTTGTGGTGGGAGAAGTGGGGGAGGGGCAGGAAGAAAGGATAAATTGGAGAGGCCGGCCAGTGGCATATCAGGAAAGCCCTCAGGTGTCACTCTGGGGAGTCTGGCCTTCAGTCTGATTACTTGACACACCCCTAGTCTGGGGGAAGTTACCAGCCAGCCTCTGCCACAGGATCTTTTCTGCCACTGAGTATTCAGTATATGAGGGTGGGTTCAAAAGTGACTGCCCAAGTGCTCAGCTGATTGTCAGATGGCAATGCCACCACCTCCTACAAAGACACTCTCAGGTTGAAGTTTCAAGGACATTTCTCCCATCGTGTTGAGCTTGTATGCAATAAAACAAAACAGTAGGCAATTTCTGGTTGGGTATTATACTCTCTTTGAGGACTGCAGTCATGCCAACAATAGGCAACATATTCACTAACCTATTTTAAACAACAAGGACTCCCCCACCCACTGCCAAAAAAAAAAAAGAAAACCCATGTTTCCAAAGGCACCTGCCATATCTGCTCTCGGTTGATGTCAGAGATTTTTAAGGATGAAAGGTTCCATAGCTGTAATTTTTAAAATACCACCTAAAACATGGTTCCATTGTTCTCCTGTCTGACACTACAGCTTCCATTTTCTCCCCTAAGTCCCTTCTTAGCAGAAAGAGGGCAAAAATCATTCCAGAGCTGAGGCCAGAAAAGACCCCACTGAATATACTTTTGTTTGCTTTTTAAACATCATTACCAGAATCTCTGAAAATTCCGTGTGTTCTGTTTGCTGAAGGACCTTGAGTTCTCAATAAATCTGAGTTTGCAGAAGCCCCAAGGGAATTCTGTGTCCCTCACCACATGCCCAGGGACAGGTACCACTGGCTCCTTTCTTGATTTATATATATATATTGAGAAACCTGTTGAGCTTTTGGAGAAAGTAAAAAGCTTATTTCTGTTCATTTTGGGTAACTTTCTATTAACCTTACTTTTTTCCAATCTAATCTTGCCATTCAGTTTCTGCCACAGGACAGTCACATTCAAAAATAGAAGGAAACGTTGAAAAAGTATGGATAGGGTTTGCAGGGGAGAAGAATCAGACTCCTGTAAGGGTAGCAGGAATTTTACAGATTCTATTCTCATGACAACCAGGGAGGCAGGTAAAAGCATCCCCATTTTACAAATGAGGTTATAGAAACTCAGATAATTTGAATAATTTGCCTGAGATCACAAAGGTGGGAAGTAGCAGACTGGGTTCTATAGGTCTGCACACAGGGCAGGCTCCTAATTAGTATCTGTGGGTTTGAAATTCCATGTATAAAATTAGCTGGGGGAAGAGAAGGCTTTCTTTGATTAATTTGGGAAAATGATTAATGAGGGATGTAAAATTTGATAGAAAGAATATGCCATCAGATATGTAAAATGCTTTCCTACCTTAGGAAACCTTCTGCAGCTCTTTTCTCATAGGCGAGAAGGACCAAATGAAATATGGATTTTTCAGGCAAAGAAGCCGCAGCTTGACAGGATCATTTAATGAATTAGGGACAGACTAGGGGAGGAACGCAGGCTCCCAGCACCTAAGTCAGAGGCCTCAACATTACATCTGTGCTTCTCAAGCCTTGGCATGCTTCAAAATCAATACAGATTTCCAGAGACCACCGCAGAGCCACTGTATCACCATTTCTGGAAATGGGCCGTGGGAGAGTTATTTTAAGCAAACTCCCCAGATGCTTTTTCCTGACACCAATGTTTGTGAACACTTGCACTATTTTTTTGTTTTTTGGTTACTTAGACTTGGTGAGTTGGATGTCCTAGTCCCTCCCTTGCACTGAGGTGAAACTAAGACCCCTCTAGGATATTGGTGTCTTCTAACCCAGATACTGTTCAAGAAGGGAGACAAGAAAATACCCCTCAATGGCTCTCATATTTCACAAACCCCACTGTTAGCTACTTCTTCCTTGTATCTAACTATAGCTTTTCCTTATTCAGGTTTATTTTTTTCCATTTTCTCTTCGTTAGGAATAGAGAAGATAAGATCACCATCCCTTGTGTAATAACAGTCCCTATAATTGAAAGCGCCTCTTATGTCTTTCTTCAGAATCTTCTACGTCAGACTGAATACTGTGCCCTTGCAGCACCAGAGTTATGAAATATTTTTAGATTGAGGCAATTCTAAGTTATTGACCCTGAGGAGAGCATCAAAGAGATGCTCCAAAGATATACGTTTTTTCCAAAGTGACATAGTTTGAATAAATATTATTAAAGATGTGCACTAATTTTACTTAACAAGGAAAATATGCATTTTCAATTTCCTTTTGTTGCCCTACATTTTATTTTTAAAAAACCTAACCTAGAGTTATAAAGCATATAAAAATTAAAACAATCTTTAAAATCACCAATCACAATGATACACTATTTATGCAAATCAGTGAAGGTGACCAGACTTCTTTTATGCATTGCTCAATCCAGATTTATAGCTGCCCAATATCTAGGGGAAAAGGTGGGTCAGACAAGCTTATTTTTTTACTCACTTTTCTGTAACTATTTTTCCCCCCTCTTACAAGAAAATCAGTGTCTGTAAAATGTGGGAAAACACCCTCTCTTCCTCTGATCCTTTTTCCCTACCCAACCCCCCCCCCCCAAAAATAACCCAAACTATTTCTTTTACCAAATCCCTGGGAGATAATTCCAGTCTGGACTTAAAAAGATGATATCTGTATGTTTTCTCATGACATAGAAGATCACAAAAATGCCCTGGGTGGGGGAAGGACAAATCATTGGAGAGCTCTGACAGGGTTAACAGAAAGGAGCAGAGGTCTCCATCCACAGTCAAGTCACTTTGACAGGATGCTCCTCTTTTAGCACTTGCCTAATATTTGTGCTCACTTAGTCTGTGACACCTCTGGTACCATTGGGGGCTTGGGACTTTCCTGTCTCTATTGTTGTATTCTAAAAAGTTTATTAGGGCCAGATTCAATACCGAGTCAGATTCTAAGTTCTGAATCCAGTAAAAAAAAAAATGTATAGTTAGCTGCTGTTTATTTCCTTTTGTTCTACCTTTTTGTCTTGCTTGTTAGAAAATTTTAAACATTTAGAAATAGACAAATAAAAATTAACTCATTGGAGAAGATGTTCAAGTCAGTGCACTCTTCCTTCCCAGCTCCACCAACGGAAGTACCACAGGCAGAATTATTCAGCAAAGAGAACTGCATGCCCTGTGGAGAAGGAAGGAGTGACGTTAACACATGGGATTGGCACGCAGAGGAAGTGCCTGTCGGCAGGAAATATGTACAGACATGGTGCTTTATGACCCGTAGATGCCACTCTTCCCATCGTCAGCCAACTTTATCTGGAAAGACCATTCTGCCTGATGTCCTAAATGTCACAGACAAAAGAGCTTTTTTGTTCCTAAAGGATCATTTCCTTACTCAAGGCTTTTGGCTGTCAATGCATCTACAAAGAAAAACAACAAACCATACCTGAGAAAGACATCAATGGCAACACCTTCCTCTAGCTCAGGGGATCAGGGAAGTAAAAGAAGACAAGACAGAGATAGCCAACCCCTTTCCATCATAGCCCCAAAACAAATGTGGCTTGCAGATGCCTTGGACAGCGATGGACATTTGGCTCGGGACTGCCTACATTTGTTTCACAGTCAACGACATGCATACGCTGACGGGAACAATCAAAAGGTCTTCCTCTGCTCTACCCTGACCTGAGCACATACACAAGTAGCAGAGACTCTGCACACACATACTCAGCTGAGCTGTTCGGATGTTCCGCTATTCACCCTAGAAAATTATGTGAAGGGAAGATGCTCAAACAACCCGTCAACCCAGTAAGTCCTCTTTGAGAACCATGGTTATAATGGCTTTACAGAAAGAGAGGGATGATTCAAAAGCAGTTTCTTCAAATTCTATTGCGGTCTAGAATGCCAATCAGATCAGGACAATGCAAGGAGAGTCCTTGGCTCCTTTAGATTGTAAAGTGATGCGGTGTTATCTGGTGTCTCCTGCTTGAGAAAATGCAATATCTTGAACTACATATGCACACTGTCATCACAGAAATATACTCAAGAGGTATCCCCAAAGGTTGGCCTAATGACACATTTTCCAGTGGCTTTTTCCCTTCCTTTTTTTGACATTCCTACTTTCCTGCCTTCCCACATTCTGTGTGGTTGTCCAGGAGTGACTGTCCCTCCTTAGACCTGACCTTTGTTTCTTCCTGAGGAGATTCCCATGGGAATCTAACTTTTTGCTTGGTTTTCTACCAGCCTAATTGGAATTGAGTTAGGGATGGCTGGCTATATCACTTCCCAAATTTTTGTGCTAGGGTCATTCCCAGATGGCATTTATTCTTTAAAGGCTTTTGTTGACATTGCAATCTGAAGAAATGACAATTGTGGCCAGGCCAGTAGAGAGTTAGGCCCATAGGAACCCCCATGCATATGGTGATCAGGAGTTCTCATTTCTACAGACTCCTGAATTCTAAAGCTCTTCCTTCAAAGGATGATCCCTGTATGCAATTCCTTCTTTCAATCTAACTCAGCAAATATTTTGCTGGTAGTAACAGAAACATACACTTGGTACATCACTGACCCCAGTAATATGGAGGAATGAAAAAGGTATGCCTCATTTTCTCCAAGGTACCTGTTGGTGCAAATGAGATTCAACCACACATGAAAGAGCCACAAATCAGCAGGATAAAACTCATAATCAGACACTAAACTCTGATGCAGTGCTGACAATACTACACAAGTTCAAAGAGGGATAAATCAATGTGAATGGCTATTCTGCAGGGTTGAGTGGGTCAGGGGTTGGCAGGCAGAAGGAGAAAGACATTCAAGGTATGGAAAATGTGCTCGGCTGTCGTAGGGATCAGAGCTAACCCACAGCTGATGCTCTGAGCCGTCTCTCAGTACTGAGTGAAACCCTGCCTCTTTTGAATTTTATTTTGCACCTTCGGGTGGCTCCCAAGGTGAAGGTGAGACAAGATGACATTTGCCCACGAGCAGACCATCAACACAGTCAGGGACGGTGATCTCAAAGCCTGGTTCTTCAGGCAGCACATGAACAAATATCCATCGACAACTTGGGAAGTGAAATATTTCCAAGCGATCAAGTGCCCAAGGTCAAGGGTTCAATCCTGGGTAGGCCAGTTAGCTTTGCCTGTTTCACGACATGAGTCAGTGCTGTCAACTGTTCCATGTTAGTTATAAGAAGCCTGGACAAGAGCATAAATGGATTATGATGAATCTGTCACCACCACTAAAAACATCCCCAGCTTGATACTAGCTGGCTTACTGATGCTGTATTGGCCATCTCAAAGCTTTGTTCTTTTTGCTCTGTTTGTTTTTGTTTTTATAGAGCGCATCATTAAAACATACGCACAATAGCAGTATAGCAAAGTGGCTGAATGTAGGCAAGAGGCACATTGCTTGGGTTAAAATCCTAGCTCTTTTCCTTAGCTGAATGACTTTGAACAAGCTACTTGATGTCATTGTGCCTCAGGTTTTTTTCTATTTGAAGAATAGGGATGATGGTAATAATATTTTCATAAGTGTTCTGAGGAATAAATGAGATAGTACATGTACAAGGATTAGAAGAGTGCCGTGGTATATTGGGCATGCAGTAAATACCAAGTCATCACTATGATGATGGTCATTATTCATGCAGAATGGATCTTACAGGGCATCTAGTTAAATAATACCATTTTACAAATAAAGAAGCTCAATTCTCAAGAGGTAAAGTGACTTTCTGAGGATCATTAGTAAAATGCGTACTAGTACCCTTGGCTTCTGACTCATAAAAAATAAAATGTACATTTATGTGTTATCTCATTAACAAAGCACATTCACACACATTATTCCCCAAACTCTCCCTGTTACACCATGTTGCCTTTCCAAACTGAATTGCTAAAACATTTTTCAGGCACCCAAGTATAAGAGTTCCACAGGCTACAGTTCTCAGTGAGTTCCAGAAAGAGGTACTTGTGTAATGAGATGAGGGAAGGGCATGGGGAGGGCGTGTCCCAACAGTGCCGCAGACATATGTGGGGTCTTCAGTGCTGTGGCAAAGTTATGTTCCATTATTAATTTGTTGCGGTGTTAAATTAGCCATTTTTATGAGCAGTGGAGAGCATTCCTTCAGGGCGAGCTGCATGATATGCCCTGAGCCCAACTGTCCCAACGGGCTGTTCTCTTTGATGATTAAGGTGGCTAACATGATACCAGGTTTGCTGCATTTCTTCTTTCTTGAAGAACTTAGTCTGGCCTTCATGAAAAAATATCTGCTTGTCTTTGGTCACTTGAAGCCTACCTCTCCCTCTGTCTTTGTCCCCTGCCTGAATCAGCTCACTTTCACCAATGACTAACAAGCTGGTGTGCCACAGTCATCCATTTGGGGGTGTCCTTTTGATGGAGTGCAGCTGTCCTGTACAGGCATCAAACCACTTGAACAGTTCTATTTCTCTTCAAGCAAGAGGGAGAAAAGTATGTTTTACCAGAACTTCTTCAAGGGACACCATTTTGTGTTGTTTGATAAATCACTTAGGTTGGTGGGATGAGACTTCAAATTTATGTTTTATTAAGTAACAATAGCCTGATGGAGTATTCAGATGAGGGGCAGAATTACATGGGACACTAGAGGAGAAAAGGCTGACTCTGGGTGTGGGAATTCTGTATGAGGACCACAGTAGGAGTATAAGAGAGTTATATCTGGTAAGAAGACTTGAGATATTTGGCTATGGGGGTAGGGGAGTGAAATATAAACTCTGCTTTCTATTTTTCTTATGCTTCCTCAGTAAAATCTATTAATAAACATGAACTGGATTTCTTTTGAAAAACAGTGGAGAAACCAGTATTGACAGACAATCTGGTAAAGACAAGACAAAGACATTCTGCATGGTTGGTAGGAACCAGAGGAGCAAGAGGGAAGTTGAATAAAAAGCGTGCCGAGCTACCCAGTGACGACCTGAGCAGTAGAAGAATTCTCCTTTCTACCAATAACTAGCTAATCCTTAGTAGGAATGACTGTCCTTCAACTTCCCTAATTTTGGAAACATTTTTCTTCCTTTTGTTCACAAGAAGAAAAATGTTAGAGATTGAATTGCGTTCTTCCAAAATGCATAGGTTGAAGCCTAAATGTCCAACATGACAGAATGTGGAGACAGGGACTTGGGGAGGTAATGAAGATTAAATGAGGTTGTAAGAGTGGGGCCCTAATCTGATAAGATTGGTGTCCTTATAAGCAGAAGAGACACCAAAGAGTTCTCTCTCTCTGCACACACAGAGGACCCAGTGAGAAGGCAATTGTCTACAAGCCAGAAAGAGGAGCCTCTTCCTGAAACCAACCCTGCTGGCAGCTTGATCTTGGACTTCCAGCCTCCAGAACTGTGAGAAAATACATTTTGGTTGTTTGAGCCACTAAGTCTGAGGTATTTTGTTTTGGCAGCCCAAGCAGACTAAACACAATGTGTTGTTCCATTAAAAGAACACCCTCCCCTCACTGGTGCCTATGGCTTTATATTAATTTTTCCCACTTATTCTTTTACCTGGAATGCTGTACTAGTCAGTGTTCCCTCCTCTCCTGGAAATACAACTCCATATACAAGCCTATTTAGCTGGTGGACAGGGCTGGTGTTCAAATGTGCTATGATTCCACTGTCCTTCAGTGTTGGTATCAAGTGCAACCAGAGGAGTGTGTGTGTGTGTGTGTGTGTGTGTGTGTGTGTGTGTATGTGTATGTGTATGTATGTTAATAATATATATATATATGATTAGTTACAAGGCATATGCTTATGCAATGTAGGAGCTGGTTTCATCATCCCGGAGTCCACAGGGCAGGCAATCAGGAAGGAAAGAGAGCAATTATAGCTCCAGCTGCTGCTTCACGCCAATGAGGTGAGTCAGCAGATCTGCAAAAATGAAGTGAGTATAGAGGTTTCAGAATGTAGAGATATTTTACTGTTTACTTTCTCCTCTACTGCTTGGAATCTTGGCTATTCAAGGAGGACTTAGTCTTCAAAGGGCTTCCACCTAATTAAGTCAGGCCCATCCACAATAATCTCTCTTTTCATTAACTCAAAATCAACTGATTTGGGAATTTAATTGCATCTGAAAAATCCCTTCACTGTAGCATCTAGCCTAGTGTTTGATCAAATGCCTGGAAGGGGTGTATATATATTACAAAATGGTTACTCTCTCCCTTTGACACTCCAATTCTCCTGGAAGAATCTCCCTTGTAGCCCACCATGATCAGAAGCATACTAGAAAGGGAATTCTGGGGAATGTAGTTTAGCTTAGCTTAGCTGACATGTCACAAAGCCATGACAGTGTTCAACACTTACACGTATCCTTCTTCACTCTCATGTTTTCATCCCACAGCGGATCTAGGGCTGGTCTGTCAAAAAAGAAAATCTTCCCTGAATTCCAAGGAAAGGACCATCATCCTTTAGAAAGACACATTCTCCTCTTCTGTTCTTCCTTTAGCTGTCCTCCTTGGGTGTAAATCCCACCTGGTTTCACCATGTCAGTCTTTGACTCTGTTTGCTGGAATGTCCTTGGAAGGAAGGACCTACGCTCTTATCTTTGTGGTTTACTTTGTTATAGTCCTTCCAGTTTTGAACTGGAGTTGAATAAAATCTGTGTGAAGTTGGGCCAGTCACTTACTTCCCCAGGGCTCCATGAATAATCACCTCTTAGGGTTGTTCTGTAGGTCAAATGACCAAATGAATGTAAAACACTATGCTGCCTATGCAATGCACATCATAATCATTATCATCTCAATATTAGTTTTTAAATTATTTTCTCAAATTATTTAAAGACAACCACAGAATAAGTTCTTTACCCAAACCCAGAACTCAGAATTTGTATCAGTTGGCTTGTTCCTCACCTGACCAAGAGTTATCTCCAGTTTCTAGTTACTTTAAGACATTCATTCAGAGGGACTCTCATGGATATCAGCCCTTCACCATTTTCTCAGAGATACTGCCTATAGCACTAGCAGAAGCAACGATGAATATGATAATTCCACAAAACTTCAGTATGTGCTAAAAGATCCAATGACAGTCTGAACAGCAGGAGAGGAAGTTTCTTCCTACCAGTTAATGGGAAGCCAAGTCTAATTTGCCCCCTGCACAGCATTTTTGAACCTGTCAGGGAAAAAGAAACCAGTGAACGTTTATCTTGTCACTAGTCTTCTTGGGGACTGCTCTCTAACGCAAATGAAAATAGCATTCATTAGAGTGAAAAATAGAAAGCCTGTGTCAGCTCCCTCTGTTCTCGTCTTGACTAGAAGTCAAGTCCATCCTTGTCAGTGACGAGGTGGCTCCGAAAGCCCACTGGACCTATATGCTCATCTCCTGAACCTGGAGAATGAATATTCCCTTAAACTCTTTAGAAGAGTTTAGAGTGTTATTAGTTCTCCCGTGACTTATGAGTCAAGGGAACATTATAAACATAAAAAGAGTTCCACTGTTTCAAAGTCCTAAATATGAGAAAATCCTCTAGAAGCCAAGGTAAATTCCAACTAAATAAGATAGGACTTCTGAGATAATTGTCATTTTCTGGCTCCCGATCACTTAGAGTAATAATACAAACCTTTGTACAATCTAGCGTTAGTGTATTTCTTGCTAAAACAAACACAAACAAAAATAAAACAAACCCACAAACCCGTTGCCAGTAATATTTACTAATACTTCAGTATTGTTACATTTCCTCACGTCTGGCACTTTGCTTACAATTAGTGATGGGGCCACTAATATAAGACTACGAGGTTAAAAATACAGATTATAGCTTATTCATTCAGCAGTTTCTTCATTCAGCGTATATTTAGTAAACCTACCATGTGCCTGGAACATTGCCAGGCAAAACTACTTACGTCCTAGAAATTTTGCCTTCCATGAAAGTAATCATATATTTATGGCAATTTTATATGGAAACTTTATACTATCAATTTCTAGTTTATTGATGATGCACCTAATCAGAAAGAACAACCTCTTATGGAACATTTCTCACAAATTATGGTAATCTAATTCTCATCTTATCCTCATACCTTGATTAAAATTACCTCCTTCCTTTGTTATGAACTCTGAATGCAATCGTGGTTCTGCTCTTCTGAACTGGTGTGTCACTTTGGAGCCTTTTTGCAAAAGCAGACCCTTGGGGGGCTCTGGGGCTGCCAGAGATCCAGGGACTTCTTTTCCTTCATCCCCCTTATTATTGGTCTATTCACCCTGTTTGGAGTTTAGAGCTAGGTGCTGAGCTCAGGAGTAACTAGATGCCCTGTCTGCCCTCTTCTGCCCTGACTGACCCCCATCTCATAGTGAAGAAGAGGTGATGTGACATAATGGACAAAAGTCAAGGGATTTATTGATCTGAGGTCTGAGACATTCTCCTCATATCTCGGGATCTTCTGAGGTCCTGTTCTTCATAGGATGTCAGTTAGAGTCTGGGACTGCTCTGAGAAGGCCTGGAGCACGTGGCTTACACCGCTTGTAATGTAGGCACTGGGGGTACTTAGATCTCACTCCTCGGGAATGGCACAGAGCAGAGGGGTTAAGGAAAGACAGAATCCTGAGTCCTGATTGTGTCTCTAGCTGTTTATTACCAGCAGCCTGACTTCTTTTGAATTAGAGGGACAAATTTCATTTGTCTTTTAAATCTCTGCATCTCAGCTCTATTCTTCCTGACATCCCCATATGTTCGCTCCTATAGGCTAAGCTGACATAGAAAGGATGAGAAAAGTCACGTAACAGAGCCTCAAGACCACTTGCCCTGAAATGACAATAGTTTTTTTCTGAGATATATCTATATATACACATTATATATATATAGATAGATAGATAGATAGATAATGTACTTCCCCCTACCTGGGGAAGTCCTTCAATTTTCTGTCTTTCTGATCAGTTCCTTATTTGCAATCAGTGACTCAGGTTGCCTGTAGTAACAGCTTTAGCTTAAACATATCATCAGACATACCTTCTCCTTTCAAGATTTGTTGCCCATAAGCTTGTATCTCTCACCACAGAACATTTTCCAACAACATTTATAGCCAGGAGACTTAATGAGTCTTAATAAATGGGAGACAAAGTATTCAATACTTTTGTCAGATCAAACTGTCATGTTAGGGACATGTTATTGGACCCAAATGTTTATTATAGGATTATCTTTCAATTTGTTTGTGTCTATACATACACACACACACACACACACACACGGATAAGTACATATGATATATATGTATATGAATATGTACATATATATAATAATATCAATACATAAGACAATTCAGTATTGCTTTTGCCAGTCTGTAATATTAGACACAGTATGGACATTATAGACATATGCCAGTTCATAAGATATTAGGATGAAAAAATAAAAATTAAGGTAAAATAGGAAAAGATAATCAAATTGTATTTATCTTGCTATATGTTTTCTCCATGTGTAGAGCATGAACCCAGCCAGTAGTTTTCTTAGGCTACCTGGACATCATTAGGTATATCATTTAGGCCCATTTGTGTATTAAATCAGAATATTCCATACTATCATCTATTTAAGCCTCTGGGCTACTCAGGGCCAAGGAAATTCAGGATAAGAAGGATGAGAATTTCCTGAAATTCAGAAAAGTCTACTGTAAAGGCATTGTGACCCTAGACCACTCCTCTCAGGAAAGAAAGATCAAAGAAAACACCCCCAAATTCAGTATATTCTAATTTGGAACACCACTTACAATTGGATATATAATTTTCCATTTTCAAAGGCCATTTACAGCTCTACCTTAAATAGGTTTCATGTATATTCATATATATATGATTATATATATATGATTCACAAGCAGAATGTTTCTAAGACAATGAGTCACAATGGGTAAAACCTCTATAAACTTTACATCTCACACTAGTTCTAGGAAAGTCTAAGAATGACTTTGAACTACCTAAGAGCCTTATAGGTCAAGTGTAGTTGGGTCGAACTCAAAATCTCATGAGAACAAAACCTCCTATGATTTGCTTTGTGCCTTGTCCTTGTCCTGGTAGGACAATCTAAGACAGATGGTCATAGATATTTCTAGATCCAGAGGGAGCCCTTTGACATCGTTAGTACCTTTCCAACTGCAGTTTCACTCACAAACCCTCTTAGATAGCATAGACTCTTCCTAGAACTGTGGTTAAAAATTCCAGGGAAACCACGTAGAATGTGGATGAGGATTATTCCTGTTAAAATATAAATGTAGTGTCTTCATGACTTTTAAAAACCTTTAAAGTTATATGGATATTAATTTTTAAATGCAAAGTGCTATGAAGCATGAAGGAGAAATCCCAAGAAAAAAATGATCTCCGGATTGAAGGAGGAGTTGAGAGGCAGTGTTACTGCTTCCCTTTGGACAGAGACACAAAGAGTTACAAAAGCAAACTTGAATGTATAGTGAATGCAGAAAGAAAGGAATGCAAAAACCAAAAGACATGTTTGAATAGAATGACACAGCAAGCAATAACCGAAATGGTGCCTGGATTGTGTAGAAGCTAAATACAGTCTGCATGAGGACTCCTGTCACAGGTTGAAGAAACGAGACAGACAAGTCAAAATGTCCCAGATAAGAACCAGGTTCACATGCTAGTCTGGGAAGCCCCAATGTTATCAGCATACTAATCAGGAGCTGGCTGGTGAATTAATGAAGCGGAGGAAAAGAGATCCCTGAAGGCGTATTATTTGTTGAGCTATTAACCAATATTAGCAACAGAGCTATTCCATGCTTTAACACCTGAACGTGTAGAAAACATTAACTTCCTTTGTAGAAAACATTAACTTCATTAATTGATTCAACAGATACTTATTAAGGACTTGCTATGTGCAAGGCTTATGATAGGTGCTGGAAACACAATAAAGATTAAGCCCTTGTCCCATAGAGTTTTCATCATATAGGGAAGATTTAACACAATACATCAATAAATATATAAGAATATATGCTGTCATTAGCACAATAAGGACAACACACAGGGAGCTATGATTGAGAAAAATGAGTAGAGATGGGCTTACTTGATAGAGTGGTTTGGGAAGGCCTCCCTGGGAGAACTGAAAAGTAAAGAATCAGTCATAAAAAGAGTTGTGGGGAGGGAGTTCCAACTTGTGAAGGCAAAGGAGACAGCAGGCCCAGAGGGTGAGACAGCTTGGTATGTTCTAGAAACTAATAGCAGGCAGCCTGGTGGGAGACATGGTATTATTGAAGTGTGAGGGAACTGTAGCCAGCTGGAGATCAAAATGGGAGCTTTAGGGGAAATCTCTGGTGGTCCAGTGGTTAAGACTCTGAACTTCCACTGCAGGGGGCATGGGTTCGATCCCTGGTCAGGGAACTAAGATCCCACATGTCATGCGGTGCAGCCAAAAAAAAAAAAAAAAAAAACCAAAACAAACAAAATGGGAGCTTTATTGCTGAAAAAAGCCAGATCAGAGGATGTGGCCTAGCTCTCTGGGTAAGTGGTTTGTTAATACACCTAAGAAATAAACTTGCCCACCCAGGCCTGCTTGGAAGATACCAGCTTCCCCAGCTGCACCTGGACCTGCAGTTTACCCCATGGAGAAACAGAGGATGAGTCTTGCCAGTGAGTAGGCTGCCACCCCAAAAAGAGAAAAAAGAAGGGGCTGGACCACGTGACTCAATTCCTTCTCCCAAACCCACCAGAAAAGAAGTCGTTCTTCTTCCTGTGGGCCGCAGAGGCCAGGAGGCTGATTCAAATGGTGGTCCATCCATTTGGAAACTTGAAGCCAAATAAGGTTTTTCCTCCACAACAGCTACTTAGGTTTGTGCCTAACTGTGTGTTTGGACTAGAGAAGGCAGAAAGGAAGGAATAAGATACCTCAGTAAAATGGAAAAGACTGTGGCTTTTGATGGGTGAAACCCCTCACAATCCTCACCAACATTTTTTCCCTTTGGATGGTGTCAGCCAACAGCACCCATCAGAGGTCATGGCAGAGATGGGTAAGGTAGAGCTCTGTTTTGGTTTTAATCCAGTTATGGCTAAACCGGATGTACAAGGGGAAATGCCGTCCATCAGTATTTAAGTTAGGCTAATGTTGTAGCTGATACCTATGTCTTTGAACTCCTGCTATTGTGGTTCTATGCATGCAGGTATGTGCCTGGCCAGCATGCATTCCCTGTCCCTCCCTTAGTGGGTAAACCTCGCTGGCTGCTTTTATATCTATCCATAGTGTCTCATTCCGTTACAGAAATTCCATTTTTGCTGTTTGACTTACTGATTAATAAGGTTAAGAAGAGAGCTATTCCACCTTGTTGGGTTCAGGCCAATGAGAAAAGTTACCTCTTCCATATTTCATTCAAAACCTCTATCCTCCTTCCCAAATATTGTGGTTGCTGGGAAGCAACCTGCCCAGAGGGGAAAAATCCTAGTTAGAGTGAAAAGAGCCCTTCGTCCTTTGGGAAAGCAGACCGGGCTCACTCTGATTCACATGCAGTGAAATCCTGCTTATCCCAGTGTTTCCTGTTGTGTCCCCTAGGATCCATTAGCAGTAAATTTCTTGGCATTTGTGGCCGGCAGAAATGAGATCAGCCAGGCCCAACATGCTCCAGTCCACTGAGGGTTGAATTTCAGCTCAGGGTTGCACTTCCCAGTAACTGGTTGGGAGCAGCGTTCTCCCTAAAGGAGCTGTGGTAGTCCAGTCAAAAGTGACCCTTTAGTGTCCATTGGATATTGCCCTCAGTAAGGACAATTATTGTTCTTTTTTAAAAAAAATATTTGATTTTGACAAGATGTGCATAATTCAAAAAGCTCAAATGGTTCTATGAGGTTTTACAATGAAATCCTCAGTGCCTTGCCCCAGCCCCAGATTCTTACTTCCCAGAGGCAATCACTTTCAGTTATTTAATCCTTCCTTTGGTGGTTACCTCAATAATTTTAAATAACATGCTTACACTGCTAGTTTTTCAATAGTAGGCATAATCTATCGATTTTTCTACTACGAAAAATTGAGATTTGACTCTCTGATGCATACATACACATACACATGTACACGCACACATCCACTCACACATGCACACATGGGCACATACCACACATGCACACACATACACCCTTCTTCCCTTCGTTCTCCTACTACAGTTATATCACGATTTTTCATGGGATCAACTCGCATTGTTTACTTACTGTGAGGTTTATAAATAAGATGCTTATACTGCTGAGTCATACAGAGAACTAGGATTTTATTTTCTTGTGCAATTATTCTCCTGAAGTGAATACTTTGCCTAAATTATCTTTTCAACCAGCTATACATGCAGCTATCTTTAATTCATCCCCAAAGCAGACCTCCTCTCAAATGCTTCAAACACATAGGGTAATCTCTCGTTACTCCTTTTCTTGAAGCATCCGCCCTGGAGCCCTCATCCTCTCCTGCCATTAGATGGTTGCTCACTGTGTCTGCTTCCAGTTACCCTCCTGGCAACTTCTTTAACCTACAGTATACACAGAGTTACACTTTGCTATGTGTTGGGGCCCCTGGTTGCCTAGATCCCTTTTCCCCTTTCTAGGTTTACTCTTAGATCTAACCAGTAGCTTTCCAAAAAGGGTACATGAATTGGAGATACATTTTAGATAACTTTTATACCTGAAAAAACCATTATTCTATTCTAAGAGATTGAGCACAGAAATAGTTTTTCCTCCACAACTTGAAGTCATCTGTCCATTTCCTTCTAGTTTCCTACGTGACTACTGAAAAATCTAAGATTGGTTTTATCTGAATTTTTAATATTTAATCTATTTTTTTCTCTATTGAAAGCATTTAAGATTTTATCATTTTCCCAGAAACCCTGGAATTTCATAATGCTGTGTCTGTATGTCCTTTTTCATTCTAGTAGGTACTCTCATTCTAGAAACTCAGGACTTTCAGTTCTGGGAAATTGTCTCAAATTACTTCTCTAATAATTTCCTCCTCTCACATTCTCTTTTCTTTTTCTGGTACACCAATTTTGTCTTTTTTTTCAGATGGAACTACTGGGTTGATCCTATTGATTTGGGGGCAGGGGAGTGGGTTATTTTGTTTGTTTGTTTTTACATATTCTTTCCTATTCTTTCTCATTCTCTCCCCGTGTGTTTTGCTTTCTGGAAGATTTCCTCGACTTCATTTTTCAGTAATGAATGTTTCATTTCTGTAATTGTAGTTTTAAATCCCAGTAACTCTTTTTGTTCTCTGAATGTTCCTTTTTATGGCCTCTTACAGCAGCATAGTTTGCGTGATGGTTGAGCTTATAAACTGAACAAGCAGATTGCCTGGGTGCAAACTGCAGCTCAACTACTTAACCAGCTGTGTTAACATTTGACAACATACCTACACCCTCTGTGTCTCAGTTTCCTCAACTGTAAAATGGGGACAGTAACAGCACCCACTTCATGCAGGGTTATTGTGAGGACTCAGTAAGTTACTCTGAAAGCACTTGCCTCACATATAGTAAGTGCTCAGTACATGTCAGCTCTTATTATTATGTATGTTATCTCTTCTTTCATCTTTCTGAAAATATTAATTACAGGGTTTTTTTGTTCTTGAAAATCTCTTTTTGTTTCCTGCTTCGTCTCTGCATTCTTTTTTTTTTTTCTGTTCATTTTGGTCTCTTTCTTTCATGAGGCTCTCCTCCAACATTCAGGATTCTTTTAAAATGCTGATTAGGGCTTTCCTGTTGGCGCAGTGGTTGGGAGTCTGGCTGCCAGTGCAGGGGAAACGGGTTCGATCCCTGGTCCGGGAGGATCCCACCATGCTGTGGAGCAGCTGGGCCCGTTATGGCATGGCTGCTGAGCCTGCACTCTGGAGCCTGCGAGCCACAACTGCTGAGCCCAAGTGCTGCAGCTACTGAGGCCTGTGTGCCTAGAGCCCATGCTCCGCAGCGGGAGAGGCCACCTCAATGAGAAGCCTGCGCATTGCAACGAAGAGTAGCCCCCCGCTCGCCACAACTAGAGAGAGCCCTTGCGCAGCAACGAAGACCCAATGCAGCCAAAATTAATTAATTAATTTTTAAAAATGCTGATTAGATGCTCTGGTGTTTGCACCTGGCTTGTGCATGGGTGGGTTTCACTGTAGGTAATCTGCTGGACATTTCATTGTAGAGACCCCGAGTAGTAATAGGTCTTGGGCTACTTAGTCTCTTGCCGGGGGGTCTAAATCTGGCAGCCAGGGTTCTTGGAACTGAGCTGGGTAAGAGGCCCAGACCCTCCAGGGCACTCTGCCGACTTCTCTTCAGCCTACTGTTTTCAGCAGGTTGCCTCTGCTGGGCTTCATGTCCCTTAGCCAGGAGCCCCTCTTCAGAGACTCCACATCTGGCCTTCCACCGGGGTTGGGGCTGACAGTCACCTAGTTTTGCAGAATAACAGAGGGGATCTGGGAACCCATCTGCTTCTTACATAGACATTTAACAAAATCCTTTTGTTTTTTAGCCCTGCCTGCACTCCCGCTTGCAAAAATATCGTTGCTTGCTATTCCTGGGCTTTTCTAGGCTTCTGGCTTACTGACCTGCTTGCTTCTGGACTTTTCTCACTGCAGGCTCTGGTTTTGCCCTTCTCTGACATGTGCTCAGTTTATTACCACTTGTTCATGTACTCTTTCTAGAGCTAAAATTTTGTGGCCATTTTCCCCACTTAATCTTTCTTGACTCTCATGACTGTATGCAATCTTTAAAAAATCATCCCGTTTGTGGAGTTTCAGGAAGATGCAGAGATACGCAGCTGTGTTCATCTGCTACTCTTCACAATTGTCCTTCTCAATGCATTTCTCATGATTCTGTGTTCTGCCTAGTGGACCATAAATAATGAGGGCCACCATCCAGATAATTAATAAATAGATTACCTTGGTCTGTGAAGATGCTGCTACAAGTCATTGGTGAGGGATTTGAGCTATGAGTCTTGAGAGGGTATTTTCCTGACCAGTCGACAGGGCTCTCGGTGTGTGATCAGCAGTTCACACGTGTGAAACTGGTTGTCAAGGCTCAGGGGAGCAGTGTGTTTTCCTGTGATGATGATTCACATGGCTGTATGACGTTGGACAATTACAACCTCTGATTTCAATTCCTTCCCTTGTAAAGAAAACACACCTCTGCTTCTAAGTGTTGTGTTAGACTTAGAAATTGTAAACTGGAAAGCTCTGTACAAATAAGGGAAAACATTAGATTTTCATTGCTCCCCTTTCTTGGTTCCCAAAACTATCAATCTGTGCACATTTATTTTACAGCACAAACCACACTAGAATAAAATGTTTATCTTCCTGTCTTTCTCCCACATAAGACTGACTGAGTGGCTTCTAGACAAGCATACTGGTCATGATTTACTCACCTTGGTATCAGCAAGTCCTAGCCCTGTGCATGGGACATAATAGCTGTTCACTAAATGTTGGCTGAATAAAAGGAGACAGAGCTATCTGAACCCATAACCTTGACCTCCTTAGTTGTAATTTCCTAACCAACTACATACACTTCCATGACTGAGAAGACCCATCCTTCATTGGCTCTGAGCAGCCATAGGCTGGTTCATACCTGCTGGCATTGAATACCTGGTGGGAGACCTGAAAAATCATCCTCCTGCTAAGCCTGACTCCATATCCTATTACCCAACCCTCGAGCCATATGTTAGAAACTTATATTTAATAAATACAGCAGCAGATCTGATTAGAGTGAGCCCAGTGATAGTAAAACTCGATCGCCAGGGAAATCGAGTTAGAATCGTGAATTGTTTTTGTGTATTGCAATGGGCAATTGGAATGCCCTGTTCCATATGGTGCAGAATCTGTCTGCGGATTGCACAGCTCATTCCCCCGTCAGATGGTCCCATTTGGGGTCAGTGATGATGGCAGGAAACAATGTGTAGAGGCAGGTGATCCCCAAGGGGGTCCATTAGATTTCAATCATCTCCCCTCGATCACTGTTCCACTGCAGACCAACGGACTTTGGCACAGTTGGGCTTGCATCCTTGCATTTTTAATTGGCACGTTGGTATTTACGATGCTGGCTCTATCCAAGGCTTCAGAAAGGCAGAGACAATGATGGGAAAAGAACAAATGCTTCATATAAAGGTTAGTGGAGATTGTTTCCATGCTTCCAAAGGCGGGGGTCAGTTCTTTTACCTGCACCAGTTCACCTGTTCCAGCTGTCACAGCTGCCAATTCAGCCGGAGAGGAGAGGGTCGCCGGCTGCTCAGCCTCCAGAGTGACATTTTCCCTCCTCCAACCACCCTCCCATCCCCCAGAATGTACTCTCCTTCCTTCTTGAGGCTGCCTGGAGAGTTTGCCATCCTTTACCCTGGCGGGAGGAAGTGGCTTCCTCTCCCCCCGTTGAATGGAAATTATAGAAACTTCTTAAAGGGGTACCCCTCGGACTCACCTGTTCAGCTTATTAATAAAGCAATTCTGTAGCTTCCGTGGGTGAAATGGCCTGCTATGAGCCCGAGGTCACTCTTTGAAAAAAGGACTCCATTCAGATCTCAAGAAGAGATGCACACACCTCTCAGCACCCTTGCTAAGGCTTTTGTGAATGCTTTTAGAGTCTATTACCGGGAGGCTGGCTTCGGCACGTTACGAGTATCAATCGGGTTCACATAGCCTTTCTCCCTGTCATAAAGGAGCATTCGTAGAATATTCAGCGGCATGGCAGAGACAGTAAGTCTGCTTCCCACCCCGGCCTCTTTCCCTTTCTTGTCCAGAGGAATCAGCTCAGTGAGGAGCATATGGGCAGTTTAGCTTTAAGTAATTGCTCTGAAACCTGGCCTCTTGAGCCTGCAGCCACTTTTCTTCTGTGTCTGTCACATGTCCTTTATGGGTTCATTCTTCTCTCTAAACATCCTTTCCATCTTGGAGTTATTTGCTCTGTTTCTTGCTCTCTTTCTGAATTTTTTCCCTAAGAATCCGCAGCCAGGAGAACTCGTACAGCGGCTGTTCAACTGTCGTGCAGACTGACTCCCTTGCTCAATGGCCAGGACACCAAGTCCTTTGCCCTCCACAGAAAGGCTGAATATCTTCTAGCTGGAGTGTACAAATGTCTTGAAGTCATAGAACTTTCTTATTTAAAAATCGAATTAAACCTCCTTGCTTGAGTGGTGGAGTCTTTCTTAATGGCCTGTGTAAGGCAACAGCCAACCATTCATGTGAAAGAGGTGTGTAAAATAATGCTCATAGTCAGCAACAAGTAGATATTAGGGAAGGAAGGCTGGAAACGGGGGTTGTAATAAAATGCAGCTTTCCCATTATTGTCATTCTGGACGTAACCCCTACAAAACAAGAGGGAGGCATTTCCTTCCTGGGTGGGGGACAGCCACCACACTGACCTTACGCCTCTTTTTTTGACTTGGTCCTTGATTATGCACAGATGCGTGGTGAGGATGAGGCTGTCATCTGGAACTAGGTGAAAGGAAGAAGTCGGTAGCATTGCCTTCTACCATGTTTATCTCTTGCACTAATGCTAGAGGTACCCTGCCATAGTTGGACACAGTTATTATACTGGGCCCATCAACTATTGTCCAAGTCTTGGTCATTGCAGAAGAGCCATCTCAGAGAGATTCTTTACACATGGGCCTTGCTCTCTAGAGCGAAGCCTAGAGGCATTTCGGTATGCTCTAGGATGTTGGGTTTGTTTGGGGCCATATGCCGGTGGCTAGGAGCTAGGCAAGGCAATATCCCTTCAGGGCACCCCAATGGACCTTCCCCCGAAAGTCCTTTGGCAGGAGCAGCATGTAGTTTTATGTTTATATCCCTCTCGGCTTTCCTCTTTTGCTATCCCCAGCCTTCAGAAAGTCTTGTTTAAATACTCCCCCTGGTCTTAGCTGTGCTGCAGTGTTGGCACGACAGGATCCTGGCTCATGTTTGGTCAGAACATTAAGTAGGAGCAGTTCTGTCCCCAGATGAGCAGTGGTGGCCCTAGTAATTAACAGAAGATTTCCCTTAGGCAGCATTTTCCAAAGTGGGTTGCATATAATGTGTGTTCTGTTTGGAAATTAATAAGCCTTATGGGAAAAAGAATGCCATGGTTAACCAGGTTGGGGAATGCTGGGTGAAGCATTTTAAATGAGTTGACTCCTAGCAAGACTTCTCAAGCCCTTTTAGTTTCCTGTGGTTCCTGTAACAAGTTGCCACACACCTGGTGGCTTGCATTCTCACAGTTCTGGAGCCAGGAAGTCTGAATCAGTATCACTGAACAGGGCTCAGCGGCTGAGCTGTGTTCTATCCATGAGCTCTAGGGGAGAATCTGTTCCTTGCCTCTTTCAGCTTCTGGTGGGTGTTTACTTTTCTGGACTTGTGTTCACATCAGTCCAATCCTCAAGGGCAGCATCTTCAAACCTCTCTCTGCTCTATCTTCACAACGTCTTCTCCTCTGTGTGGGGGTGTGTGTGTGTGTGGGTGTGTGTGTGTGTGTGTGTGTGTGTGTGTGTGAGAGAGAGAGAGAGAGAGAAATCTCCCTCTGCTTCCCTCTTATGAGGACACATGTGATTGCATTTAGAGCCCACCCAAGATAATCTACTCCTCTCAAGATCTTTAATTTAATCATATCTTTTGCCATATTAGGTAATATTCAGAGGCTCCAGGGATTTGGAAATGAATATATCTTTTTGCAGTTTCACTATTTAACTCACAATAGCCTTTAATACATTACAAGTAGTGTGCATCTCTAGGATGAGGTAAGCATGAAGTGCTTCTTAAACCTCTATGATAAAACAACCCTCCTTTCAGGAAATTTTTGTAGGGTTGGTTTTCTGAGGAACACACTTTGGGAAATTTCACCAAGGGAAGATGATTCTAGGGGAAAAATGAAATCCGATCAGTCCAGCTGCCCTCCTCCTTGTAGATCTGGGTTTTATTTTACTGAGGAAGATGGTGCTTTCCTTGCCTTAGGAGATACTATTATTGCACAGATAAAATATGAAAAAAATATCAGCAATTTCACAGGGACATCGAAGCCAAACTTCACAGATGATGTGTGTCTCTAGAGAACAGTTAAAATAGCATTGTATTTGGAGTTTCGAAACCTGGATTGGATTCCTGGTCCTCCTACATACAAGCTAAATGATGCTGGGGAAGTAATTAAACTTTTCTCATATATGAAATTGGGATATAACCATACCTAATTTGTTGTATCATGTGACTGCTGTGTCTAAAAGCACTTTATAATTGTGAAAGTTTATGTAATCTAAGTAATTACTTTTATTCTGTTAGACCCAAAATTGAAAATAAAAAAATCTTGTCCTATAGGATGATGAAGATGGTGGGGGGTAGATTTCTACCGGTCTTCTCTGGAGGTCAAGTTGCTTTTGCTCAGTGAGACACCATAGCAACCTGACTATGCTTTCTTATCTACTGTTATATTTCCAATACTTGGCATCCAGTATGTGCTCAATAAATGTGGGATGAATGAACTCTCTTTCCTGGATCGCTACCCCCCAGTGCCAGTTCCACAGAATCCTTAGACTGGAAGGGTCCTTGGAGTATCATCTAGAACAATAGTTCCCCAATGCTGATCTGGGAACTGTTGAAGGCTGGCTACATGAGAATCTGCTGGAAACTCATTAAATATAGTTACCAGGCACCACCCTGGAGATTCAGATTCAGCAGATCTGAGGTGGCACCTGGGAATCTGTATTTTTAACAAGTTCCCTGAGAGATGTGATACAGCTTGTCCATAAACTGATCAAGCCTTTTTCACTATCTTCATACAGAACCACTCCTAAAGCAACACACTAAATAGTCTATTTCTTTTTAAAGATCTCTATGGAATTTTTGCAACTTCCTTTGCTAGAGATGCTATTTGTACCGAGTAGTCATGTGAAACACCACCACTCAGGGCATCTTAGTTCATGCACTCACTGTGCATGAACTCACTCGTTCATTCATTTATCCATTCATACAGACATTTACTGTGCACCTACTATGTACCTGACACTGTGCTAATTTATTCCCACTGCATTCCTTCTCAGGAGCTCTGTTGTCAACACAAAGCCCATGAGTTAAAGCCTTTTATTTCTCCTTTCTTTGATTTGAATAGTAGAGATATAAGAAGGCTTGACTTTCTGCTTCACTGTTTGCTTTTCTCTTTTCCAGGGATTATCTTTAAAGTAAGAAGGAAGCTTTTCTTCCCTGCAATGATGAATCCTTGGATGCCTCAGATTCATGGATCAGATAGTTGGGAGTCGCCTCAAAAGACCCAGTCCTCAAAAAGGTAAGAAAGCATCGTCCTCATTTCCCCATTTACAAATAAACTAAATAGAAATCGGGAGCATTAAGTGATTTTCCCACCATCAGAATCAAGAAATATAAGGGCTTAGAGCTCCCCCTTTTATTTCTTAAAACAATGTTTATTCAGAACTTTTTTATTCTAAAATAATGTATGTGAAAGCAATATTCTCCCATTTAAAAATACCTCCTTTCATATATTCATCTGGCTGGCTTGGGGAATGGACCTTTTCTTCTTCTTCAGGGTCCATAATTACTTATTGACACCTTCTGGTATTCTCCAGTGTTGCTTATAAATAACTATCACATGCCCCCAGACTGAGTCAGCCTATGTCTATTAAATGGTGGATGAGTAAAATGTTAGATGTACTTTATTTTCCTGGGCTACGACGGGACCTTGAGTTTTTTTCAGAGTCTCTCTAACCCTGGAGGGTGACAGTGCCTCCCCACCAACGCTGCTCCTCCTGTCTTTACTATGTCTCTGTTCCAAGGATGCTCTGTCCATTTGTCACCAGCAGTCTCCAAATGTGACAGGAAGGCAGGTCTCCAGGCAGTTCTGGAAGCTGTCAGGGGCTCTCTCTGCTGGAGTCGGGGCGCAGCAGCCGGGAGCCCTGCTATCCCTTTTCCTCTGGGTCCTCAATGGGAACTTCCCAGGGTCCAGGATGGTGCTGCCCTCCTGTGGCAGATCGCATTCTATGGGGAGCAAGGGGGTGACCCATATCTCTGACCTGGGTGTCAGGGGATCAGGCTAATCGATGGATATTTTCAGTTTAAACAAAGTCCTATCATATCGTTTTGTGTTCTTTCTAAAGAGAGTTTCTAGACAGAGGTAGTACTTT